>NC_141608.1:42004908-42275838 GCF_047967505.1 Dipteris shenzhenensis | reverse complement strand
TAGCGGGACTTGAACTCTTGAGGACTGGAGCAGAGGCAAAATATGCCGCAGGTGCAGCAGTTGGTTGTGGAAGAATCTCCAGGCCATCTAAGATTCGAGGCAACTGGGGTGATAGCGTAGCAAAAAGGGTTGAAATAAATTTCTACGTTTCAGGGTAATCTTGCTTCATTAGGCTCGTCGTGCTCTCATAGACTTGCTTGTGGACAATCTCTCGTGGATAGAAGCAGCACATAGGGCCACCCAGTGGAGAGGATCTTCAGGCAGTCGCAGTTCAAAACGGAAGGTTGGCGCTGCTCTAGAAAGGTCCACCTCGTGTTACGTCCACCGAACTAAGATCTGGAGAAGTCTAGCAACCGCATGCGGGAGGATACACAGTGGCAGGGTTGATTCGGAAGTATTCTTGATCTCCTAAGTTCCTGGAAGTGGTCGGTTGATTCTTACAGGTTCATCGTGGACTTTCTGCTTGTGACTGCAGGACTTGAGGTTCTGGAAGGTTTTCATAGTATTGATTGAATGGGAGTTGCACCATTAGTAGTTTGATTTGTGAACACAGATATATTTAGAGGGTCGTGGGAATTAGTGATTGCGCCATCAAATAGAGAAGGAAACGGGATTTGATTTATAAGGTTGGGATCATTCTGATGTGCATGGCGACTTGCATAAGGAGCTATCTCGTGAAGATTACTTGAACCTAGCCAGGTGTTGAGGAGAACTTAAGTGCATATATTACTCACTTGTCCTAGAGGGGAGATAGTGGAGTAAAAGAAGGCAGACTCGACTCTAAGGTAAGCATCTTTGATGGCCTCAGACGTTTCTAAGTAGAAGAGGAAGTTCTAAAGCCTAGTATTTGAGGCAAGGTCCAAGGTTCGATCCGAGCTCCAGGGCATCCAGTCAATCATTGGCAAGCAAGGTTCTATCTGATCCTACAGGGGGTTCCTTCTACGAGTTCTGGATTTATATGAGGTTGTGATCTCTACACATTCCATTGTTGTGTTTTCTACAGTTATTGGTGGCTATCAGTATATGGTATTTCTTAGTGTTTTCCTGTTCATGGTGTTATGAGTTCATCTTGGGATTGTGTTTCCTCTCGGTGTGTTTGCAAACGTGACTGTTCATCTAGCTATAAAGGCATTTCAATGTAGCTCTGCCAGTCTCATCACGTGAAGGTCTGGAATTCGATCCTCTGTGGATAATCGCCTCAACAAACAACCCTTTCACAAGTAAGAAAGCTCTCTACAAGCCAAAGCTCCAATCGAGCTCCTTCTCCATCCCATCGATCTACAGACTCATCTACAACCTAGCTACAAGGTAAGGCAACTTCTACAGCTAGCAACTTGGCTCAAACTACCGGACCAACTAGCATCTGCTCATTGCCTACGTCCCAGCTCCCACGGCTTCAACAACCACCTACCTACTACAGGCTGGCAACCTACCTACATGTGCTCCACAGGCAACAACACAAGTGGCTTCTCTGCTTAGCCGATACGTAGCAATCAACGCTCCTTGGAACGCCTTCCAAAGCGTTCATCATCGTTAAATGAGGAGTGGAATGCTAGCCACACATAGGCGGCTAATCTACTACCATAACCAACTATCACCGACCCGAGTGGGCATCTACTATGCTAGCCCTATAGCATAGACGACAGCTTAGTCACCTCCAACGATGACAGAGACAACACACATCACAGCTCTCGCCATCAACACATTATCTATAGCGACTCCTGCAAACAAGGCTCTTCGCTTAGCGATGCCACCTCTCAGCCGAACTACACAACAGATTTTTCTATCGACGAAATTTTTTAGAGATTCTGTCAGAATCTTCGAGATTCGTAAACTATCTACAGACGCATGGCAGGCACTCTTCCATGACATGTGACATCCCACTGGCCCCTTCTCCATTTGACAAATGGCAGTCTCTCAAACTCTTATCTACCACATCAGTGTTATCTTGACATATCGTCAGGCCACATCACCAGGCCACATCACCAAGCCACATCACTAGGCCACATCACCAAGACACTTCACTAAGCCACATCATCAAGTGCCACATCAACAAGTCCAATTAGCTTGCCAGCTCAGCAGAGCCACATCATTTGCCACGTGGTAGTCACTCCCTACTAAGTACTACTACCTCTCCACAGGCACACTTGGCACCTTCCATGTGCACTCAACTGCCACCTAAGCATAGCCCCTGCTAGGCACAGTCTCTTGCTAAGTAGTTATTGGATGCTCCATATGCACACAAGTGCCTCATCACACATTGCTCCACTGGCACATCCCTTGGCTAGCACACTTCTGCATGTGACTTTGAGTGCCACATCATCATTTGCCCCTCCACCTAGATCAACCCGTATCTCTTGATCTAGGAAGAATTTGAGGGCACTTCAAAATTGAAAGTGCTCTACGTGCTTGTCACATCATGTGCACATTTTGGCACAAGTATCACATACTTTTGAGCCTCGGCAACAAATCCACTTCTTGCACACACATCAGCCTCTACATCGATGCATCTGACCCAGCACCTAAAATGAACAAAGAAAAGAAATTAGATCAAAGTAGCATAGTTCACCCTTAGAGGAGAGAACTCCAAAGCAGCAAATCAAAGCCATGTCCAAAAATTCCCAAATAGTACCTACTCGGAGTCAGTCCCTTCACTCACATGCGGTTTCACATCATTACATTTCTTGAAACTTGACGTTTCACAATTCAGTGAGCTAACTTTTAGAGTTTAATAAGAGGCATTGACCGATTGATCGGAGGGAAGATTGCACATGATTTGAATTTACACACATATGCTACTATTGTAAAGCCTATTTGGCTAATTTTGGCATTGTGTACATCATTTAAGCCTTCTAAAGCCTCTTGGCTATTCCCGGCATCAATGGCCACAAGCCTTATAATAGATTAGATTATATATTGCAATTTTATCTTCACTGATAGTTCAGATTGCACTTGATATAGTCAGTGTATTTGCAATTAATCCAGATAGTGATTCCACAGGTACTTTGAGTACATTTCTTGCACCATGTCTACCACTAGCAACCTCAATTTGGAGGCATCTAGAGGCATCTGCTAAACTAGACAACTCCAATTACGGCACATGGAAATACTGAATGGAGACCATTCTTGTACTTCAAGAAAAATGGTAGTATGTCGATGGGTCTACACCTAGACCATCAGATGATCCATCCAGCAGTAGCATTTGAAGTATTTTCCAAATTTCAAGCATTCAAAGCCATGGTTGAGAACTAGAGGGCAGAAAGATCAAAGTCATGAGATCAAGCAGAGGAGGTGAATACATGTCTTCAGCATTCATGAACTTCTATATTTTGTAGAAGTAATGGCATTCAAAGACAATTCACTTGTGTAGATACCCCTCAGTAGAATGCAAGAGCTGAAAGAAAGAATGGTATTTTAGTAGTAGTGCTAGAGCAATGCTTAGTGAGAAGCATCTTCTGAATCACTATTAGGTAGAAGCAATTGCCACTGCTAACTACTTACTTAATCCAACCAAACTAATTTAGGGTATGACACCTTATGAAGCATTCACTGGACACAAGCCACGCATTGGGCATCTCTGCATATTTGGTTGCATAGCATATGCCCACATTCATGAACGATCATCGCAGAAATTTGGATGCAAAGTCACGTAAATGCATCATGGTTGGCTACAGTGAAGAAAGAAAAGCATACAAGTTATATGCTCCCATCAATAGAAAGATCATCATCTCTAAGGATGTAATCTTTGATGAAGAATCAGAATGGAAAACATTGAATTCTCAGGAGATCGACATGCCGATTACTGATGAAGAAGAGCAAGAATTGCCAGAGATACCCCGAGAAGAGCAACAACTCCGACAGTCTACTAGGAAAAGCAAACCACCAGCCAGATTGACATACGCTTAGAAGGAAAGGCGATTCACGTTGAGACCATAAATTATGCTTTTATGACTGCCATCATGGCTACAAAAGAGCTAGAGTACTTCGAAGACGCAATTGACAAGCCAGAATGGTAAACTATTGTGAATGAAGAAATGGAATTTTTGTACAAAAACAACACTTGGGATTATGCAACCTTGCACCAGGAAAGAAGGCCATTGCAACAAATGGGTTTACAAAGTGAAGTACAATCCAGATGGAAGCATTGAAAGATACAAAACCAGACTAGTTGCAAAAGGATTAGCATAGCAATATGGTCAGGACTATTATGAGACTTATGCTCCAATAGCAAACATGGATTCCATACAGTTCTTGATATCACTAGTGATACTCAGCAAATGGAATGTGTACCATCTAGATATCAAGAATGCTTTTCTCAATGGTTACCTAGACGAGAAAGTATACATGCAACAACCAGCAGGTTATGTTGAACCAGGGAAAGAGAATCAAGTTTGTCATCTTAAGAAAAGTCTCTACAGCTTAAAGCAAGCACCCAAAAGTTGGTACAACAAAATTGACGAGTATTTTGCTAATCTGGGATACATGAAGTCCAATGCAGATCATACTCTCTACTACAAAGTTCAAGGGGAAGACATTACTATTGCACTTTTGTACATAGATGATCTGATTGTGACCGGAAGCAATGATAGCTTCATTAGAAAGTTGAAACAAGACTTATTTACAGAGTTTGACATGAAAGATCTTGGACTTATGTACTATTATCTTGGTATTGAGTTCTAGAGAGACTCAGACAACACCTTCATGAGTCAGCTAAAATACGTTAACAGTCTCCTGAAGAAGTTTCATATGGCAAATTGCAAGATTACAGCCACTCCCATAGAATAGATTTTGAAACTTATTAAAGATACAGAAAAGCCTATAGTCAATGACAGGTACTATTGGTGGCAGCTCATTGGGTCTCTTATATATCTGACTATCACACGGCTAGATATTTATTATGCAGTAAGTTCACTAGCACAGTTTATGGCAAATCCAAAATAGTCTTGAGATATATCAAAGATACAAGACAATTTGGAATAGAATACAGAGGAAATCATCCAAGGTTGCATTGATACTATGACAGTGACTATGCGAGAGATCATGAGACCAAGAGATCCACACAAGGATATGCATTTTTCCTTGGTCAAGGTGCTATATCATGGTTGTCAAACAAACAACCAGCTGTTTCTTTGTCTTCGACTAAAGCAAAATATAGGGCACTCACTACAGGTGCATGTGAAGCTATATGGCTCAGAAGACTATTGTAAAAAACAAATGACTTTGATGAATCAAAGCCAACAACAATATATTATAATAGTCAATCGGCTCAAGCATTGGCCAAGAATCCAATATATCACTCCAAGACCAAGCATATTGATGTTAGAGAGCACTTCATCAGAGAAAGAGTGTTCCTTGGTGACATCAAACTAAAGCATTGCGATAGCAAAGAGAATGTTGTAGACATCTTTACCAAACCACTTGGCAAATAGCTTTTTCAGAAGCACCGACAAGCTCTTGGTTTGACACAGAGGAAGGACATTCCCATTAAAGGGGTGTGATGGAATGTAATGCTTAGTCCTTCGATTCCCCAGAATCATCATCTTGAGGAAAGGCCTACCTCATGATGTTGATCTTGAGGGAAGGTATTGAGAAAACATCTCAACATCATGTGTTCAATATTGTTTATAACACTCACACATAGAGGGCTATAAAGGAAAGGGTTAGATTCCCTAACCCTAACCCTAAAGCGGTTTGTATATATTCTACATTTTTAATTAAATCTAGTGTACAATTGGTCATTTTTGGTGTGCTCTCTAGCTGTGCCTTCTCTCCTCATCTCCACTCTTCTCCTCTCCTCTCTCCATATTTGGTCAAACATATGGTCTACGAAAGCTCTTTTTAATGGCAAATTTGTTTAACACTTTTCTTTTTAATATTTATTTGACATATCAAGTTCCCTTCCTTTTATTTTTTTATAATCGAGTTAAATTAACTTTGTTTGCCAAGTAAGAGTTTTCCAATGCTTCATGCTCTTTTAATTTGTATAATTATGGGTTATATGGACAATGCAAAACTAGTTTCCCTCTATTGTAAGTCTTTAATCTAATGCAAACATTTTCATTCATTATGTGATTTTTAAAGCATTAGACTTTAATCTTTAGAATTAAAGCAAGGCATTCGTGTTGTGATGCTTGATGAATTGCCATTGGCTTTTGCAATGAATATTTTCCTACAGTTGTGTGAATGAATTAACATTTTCTTGTAGATTTTTGACCGAGGGGTAGATCTATAAATTATGCAAGCTATGCAATATTTGTTGTGTGTGCAAGAGACATTCCCTTAATTTCTTTGTAAAGGTTTTTGAGCATTTCCATTAGCAACCATACTTGCTTTCATAAAGAGACATTTCCTTAATTTTTTGTAAAGGTTTTTTAGCATTCCCGCTGCGACCATACATGCTTTCCTAAAGTTGATATGGTGGTTATTTTGGTTATGTATAATGTACACAATATGATGTCGTAATCCATGTTTGATTGCAAGAGGTAGCTTAGTTTTAAATTAAAAGCCTCTAAATCCATACTAGTTTGGAAATACTTCAAAAATGCCTAGTCTATTTTTCATATGTTACTAATGCATATTTTACATGGCTCTCTCGTATTTTACATATATGAAGTTAATAATGTGCGAATTTTCAAAAGGGAAATCATAAAAATCACAACCGAATTCAATATGTAGTTACACTAGCAAATTATTACCAAAAAGATCACGAAATATATTCTGCAGAAATCCTTAAAAAATTTAGGTCTATGTTCATGAAATTGCAGATGGTTCTTAGAATCAACACCTCATTGTTTTTCTAACAAATTCACCATCTTGTCAAGGCAAATATATATATCCAGATGAATCCAGGAGCATGCACAAACTCATCCTCTAAAAGCATAACATATAGCAGTTTCAAGGCAAATCCCTATAACACAAATCATGATCCTGCTCAACTCAATCCTCCTCTAAATACACCTCATGCATGTATTTTTCCATCCTTTTGGCAGGAACGTTTCAAATAAGAGGGGGACTGGCCAAATAGTCCCCAGAAGCACACTTTCTCCCTTAAGACATGAAAGTGGTTTGCATCAGTTGACAAGAATAGTCCACTAACCTAGCTTTGATAGCCGTGCAGTGGCCACATGACAGTCCTTTCAGACTTGGAGATTCTCAACAACGTGTATGGTTGTCTGATTTGGGCCATTACCCACCATTCTTTGCATCAAAAAATAGACAGAGGGAAACATCTCGTCAGTCCACCACCTCTGTCCTGCTTCTTCAATGCTTGTTCTTTGACGCTCATTGCCTCGACCTTCTTCTCTTCTTCCTGCACGTGAGCATATGCATGGATGTTCGACATCAAAACATAAGCTGCAGCATCCTTTTCTTCCAATGGCTGTCTGATTTGGGCACAGCCAACATAACACTTTGCCCACATTGCCCACCTTTCTTTGCATCAACGGATAGAGGGAAAGATCTCTTAGCTGTGCATACATATTTTTGCTTTGGGAGTGCCTTGGCTGCCACACCAAAAACTGCCAACGTCAGTCCACCAATTCTGTCCTGACTTCTTCCATGCTTGTTCTTTCACCCTCATTGTCTCAACCTTCTTCTCTTCCTCCTGCATATGAGCATCTGCATAGATGTTAGACATCAAAACATAAGCTGCAGCATCTGTTTCATCCAATTGCACTGCTTGTTCAAAGGCCAGTCTTCCAAGTTTCACATTACCCCACTTTTGACAAGCACCCAACACTGTAAGCCACACCCCAATATTAGGATGGAAAGGCATCTTCTCCACCATCAACACTGCCTCATTTAATTGGCCTGCACGGCAAAGGATATCAACTATGCCAGTGTGGTGCTCGATAGTTGGCATGATGCCATAGACTTTGCTCATAGCCTCAAAGTACTTCTGGCCCTCATCCACTAGACCAGTGTGACTGCATACAGCAAGAACTATCGAAAGTGTGACTCCGTCTGGCTTTACCCCTTCTCCTCTCATTTCCTCAAGCATATGAAAAACAAGTTCACTTTTTCCCAGCTGGGCATATCCCCCCATTAGTGCAGTCCACGAGATCTCATTTCGAACTGGCATATTGCCAAACACTTCCTGTGCTTCTGCAAGGGCGGCACTTTGGGCATACATATCCACCAAGGCACTGCCAACAAAAAGGCCTGTTTCTAGCCCTTTTCTGGCAACCTCGGCATGTATTTCTCGGCCCTTATCTATAATTCCTATGCTGCCACAAGCTTTCAAGCTGCAAACAAATGTGACAGCATTTGGAGAGAGACCCTCCACTTGCATCTGTTCAAGACCGTTCAGCACTTCCTCCACAAGCCCATGTTCGGCATATCCTGCCAGTAGTGCATTCCATGAGACCTCGTTTCGAACAAGTAGCTTGTCAAATGCTTCCTGTGCTTCTGCAAGGGACCCACTTTTGGAATACATGTCCACCAAGGTGCTGCCAGCATAAAGATCTCTTTCCAGCCCCTTTCTGGCAATCTCAGCGTGTATCTCTCGGCCCTCTTCTATGGCTCCTATGCTACCACAAGCTTTCAAACTGCAAATAAATGTAAGAACATCTGGAGAGAGACCTTCCAGTTGCATCTGTTTGAGACAATTCAGTGCTTCCTCACCAAGCCCATGCTCAGCATATCCTGTCATTAGTGCATTCCATGAGTCCTCCTTTCGAACTGGCATCTTGTCAAAAGCTCCCCGTGCTCCTGCAAGTGAACCACATTTGACATACATATCCACCAACGTGCTGCCAACAAAGAGATCTCTTTCCAGTCCCTTTCTGGCAATCTCAGCATGTATTTCTTGGCCCTTGTCTAAGGTCCCGATGCAGCCACAAGCTTTCAAGCAGCATATGAATGTGACAGCATTGGGAAAGAGACCCTCCAGTTGCATCTGTTTGAGACAGTTCAGCACTTCCTCACCAAACCCATGCTCGGCATATCCTGTCATTAGTGCATTCCAGGAGACCTCATTTCGAAAGGGCAGCTTGTCAAATGCTTCTCGTGCTTCTGGAATTGAGCCACATTTCGCATACATATCCACCAAGATGTTGCCAACAAAAGGATGTCTTTCCAGCCCCTTTCTAGCGATCTCGGCATGTATCTCTCGGCCCTTGTTTATGGCTCCTATGCTCCCACAGGCTTTCAAGCTACAAACATACGTGACGACATCTGGAGAGACACCCTCTTGTGGCATCTCTTCAAGACAGTTCAGCGCTTCCACACCAAGCCCATGCTCAGCATATCCTGCCATAAGGGAATTCCAGGAGACCTCATTTCGAACTGGAATCTTGTCAAATGCTTCCCGTGCTTCTGCAAGCGAGCCACATTTGGCATACATATCCACCAATGTGCTGCCAACAAAGACATTTCTTCCCAACCCCTTTCTCGCAATCTCAGCATGCATTTCTCGGCCCTTGTCTATAGCTCCTATGCTGCCACAAGCTTTCAAGATGCAAACAAACGTGACGGCATCTGGGGAGAGGCCCTCTAGTTGCATCTGTTCGAGACAGGTCAGCACTTCTTTACCAAGCCCATGCTCGGCATATCCTGACATTAGTGCATTCCATGAGACCTTGTTTCTACCTGGCAGCTTGTCAAACACTTCACGTGCTTTTGCAAGTGAGCCACATTTGGCATACATATCTACCAAGGTGCTCCCAACAAAAGGATCTCCTCTTTCCAGCCCCTTTCTGACAATCTCAGTGTGTAATTCTCGGCCTCTTTCTGCATCTTTCAGCCTAGCACAAGCCTTTAGTACTGCGGCAAAGGTGTACTTATCAGGATGCACAGAATCCTCTTGCATTTTCTCGTAGAGGTTGAGGGCATGCTGTGAATTCCCACATTCAATATAACCCATGATGAGAGAGGTCCAAGAATACACATTCCGATCGACCAACTTGTCAAAAACCCGATGAGCATCACACATGCTTCCAACTTGGACCAGCATTGGGACGAGGTAGTTTCCAAGAGATTTATGATCTTCCAGCCCACTTTTACGCATGTACGCATACAAGCGCTTGGTATACGCTAGATTTTTCAATGATCTGCACCTATGCAAGATGCACGTAAGGTTCTGAACTGAAGGCGGCTGGGGCATTTGTTCCATGGTCGTGAATGCCTCCTCTAAGCTGAGCTTTTCCCAGTCAATCTTCTCATGCACTTCTTGTGCTTTAGACGGATTCATCTTTCCTCCAGACCTGAAGCTGGCGCTGCCCCACTCCTCCACCACGCCACGGTCTTGGGCCTGACCAATGGATGCTTTGGTCTTTATCTCGAGCATGTCTTTAACCCAGCATGGATTGTCCCAGCCGTCTATCCACAGCAACTCCTTGGTAATATCTTATGCTTGAAATCTGGAGAGCTTGGGTTTGTCTGTTCTTAAAATTCACAAGAGACTCGTCAGATTAGCGAATCTACAGCGCAAATCATTCGGTTCAGACTCTTGGCACACTTACTTTGCTCTCTCGGTTGTCTAACCAAGGGGAGGGATCTGTGAAGACTGCTTCCATAAACACTCGGTCGCCAACCTATCTGGGCAAAATGAAACCAATTGTGAGAAGTGGTGTCGCCAGGAAAAAATAAACTTTTGTAGAGGTATCCTTATCAATCCGGTTTTAACTGAATTACCGGCCCGCTTGACTCAATTTCATACAGAAGTACCTGAACGCAAAACCATAGCTCCAATGGCCACAGGGGAAGCCATAGGAGAGTCATGGCTTGGTTGCCTGTGCAGATGAGCTGCCATCATCATCACGAGAAGAGGCGTGAGTAGTAGTAGAGTGTTTCGCACTATAGTGTTTGCTTATTACGCTGGGTTCGTACTTAGCCCGGGTTTAGCCAAACCAAAGTCGGCCATTGACGCGGTTGTCTTTCGCTCTGTGCACATGCATAGATTGGAGCGCAGCCTTTGCCCGCATCTTGAGCGCTCGACTAGAGACACGGTTGTCTTGGGCTCCGCTAGAGACACGGTTGTCTTACGCTCTATACACATGCACAGATTGGAACACAGCCTGTGCACATCTTGAGGGCACTCTAGGTGCACCCTCGAATCAAGTGCTGGGAGGTCAAGCGATCACTCCATCCGCTATCCTTGTTGCCATGTGGCAAGACATTATCTTTAAATTGCTCTTCACACGATCTGGGTGGAGATGAACGGTGTGTTTAATGCAACATTTTTCAAAGAATTCATGCCACTCTCTGCCATGCCGCTCGACCTTATCACCAAGAAATTGTGCATGGGTGGGACTTTTGGCACCCCAAAAATCCAAGGTGCCCATTGGAGAACAGTGAATGAAACCAAAGCGCCCCTACCTACACTGCACAGGCTCTTAAACCCTATAATTTGCTCAAACCAGCTTGACCGATGCTTGGGCGGGGGGGATTGTGCTCGACGATCTCTCCTTCCCGAACATGTCTGATGTTGAATGGCTGTTTGCCATCCTTCAATGCCCTTGGCAACGTCTTACCTTAAGTACCATGCGCTCCCTCAAACCACTCTCGTCACACGTATTCCCTATCCTAGAGCTCTATAGCCATCTCCTTGGATGCAAGAAGCGAGTCTCACTTAGCATCCAATCCCTAAGAATTATAAATCGGCCTCTTGGGTGGGTTCACACTCATCCACCATATGGATGTTTGTTCCAAGAATGAAAAAGAGCTCCATTTGAAGCAATGTTTCACATGCATCAGCCCACCACTGTTCCAAAAATTAGCTGGCAAGTGAGTCACGCCCGAGTAGATTATAAAAGTCGTGCAACATGTTCATCTCGCCCAAGAGAGTGTACTCTCAAAAGGAACCAACCACCATCTGCCCACTGGGACCGCTTGGTTGTTCGTTTGGTGAAATCTATGTGTATTTTCACATGTACAATGTTACAAATCGCCCGCCCATTGTGAAAGCAAGCATGGATAGACAACAAATGCATTATGCCCAATTTGGCGGATAGGCCACAATGCAGATCCCATGCTTGGTGGATGAGTGTGAAAACTGAGTATGAAACCAACCTTAGATTAGAAAACCCGACAAATAGATTAGAAAACCAGCCGATCAATTTTCTATTCAAATTCAAATTTACTTGGTGGTTGAGATTTGTTTTCCTGGAACATTACATGGATGCTCTTAGCGAAAGGATTCCCCCTAGAAGATAGTGTTCAGAGATGTTGATTTGCTTTATTGTCCCACATAGGACAAGTTGTAGACATCTGTACTGAGTCATTAAACTTTAACAAGTTTTGATACTTAAGAATTTCACTTGAGGGTTGCTAAAATACCTTGCAACTTAGGAGTAACAGAAGTTGCTCCAAAGTTTTATAGTTTTTTTCCACTTTATTGCATCCATGCTTACAGAAGCTTCAATTTTTATTTTCAAATTGCCATCCACTCATTTTATGAAATGCAATTTAAGAGGAGGTTTTGAGAATGTAAATCGCATTAAGGGTAGTGTGTAAACAAAGAGTAGTGGAAATGGGCATGTACCCGCCAGTAAGGGCTATTGTGAACTACTACTGACTTTCCCAAGTAGGGTTGTCTATATAACCTATTATCCGAATTTTTTTGGTTTGCATAGTTTGAGATCCTTGAGTATGATGAATGTCTCCATGCTCTCCTCTCCCACCTTCGATACTTCTCTCAAGAACAAGCATATTGTTTATGTACTACTCCAAGTGAAAATTCATTTACTGGATTTAGGTTTACAAGAAATGCTAGGGTTTGCTCTCGAACTCCTCTAAATTAAAAAAGCACACCATCCCTGATATTTTGCAAGGGGAATTGAATCCTTGCAAACCCAGTGTAGTAGTTCATCCTTGGTCTTTCCTTTTACATTTCATTTTGTTATGATGGTGCTTTAACTATGTCCGTACTTGAACTAATACTTGATTGCTCATTACTTGTTCATAGTACACATTGAACTTGTCTAAAGTGCTCAAACGATGGTGGGATTGGACCTTGATTGGTGGACCTTGATTGGACCATCGTGAGGTAATTACAGTAATTACTTGGTTCATTCAAAACCACATCTCTACTTATTGTCGATTGTCTCTTGATAGTATTTTAAATATAATATATTGTGCTGTCATCACTACCAATTACTAACTATCTCTTGATAGTATTTTAAGGATAATATATTGTGCTTTCATTAGTATACCTAGTGAGTACACATTTTTGGGATTTAGCATGAAATTCCTTCCTATTCATCTTGCCCACGTGCATATGCAAGTGATCCAAATATCCTAAGGTTACTAATTCTGGGCTTTCTTCAAGTAGAATCCTCTTCTAAAGCCAGATTATGTAGAATAGCTATAGGTCTTCTATTCATGAGATACACCGCTATATTGTTTGTTTTTGAACTGTATGATTTTGGAAAAATGTTATCATTTATCATGCATCTCGTCAATCCTTCCATGTCCAATCTAGAATGCAAACTCTGACTATCCAATAACCTTTGAGCAAGCGTAACCCAACCCCTTATGCACTCCCCAGCCCATTTGTTTCTTGGGGGGCTCCACTCTCCTTATGTGATACATCTCAGTAGAATTCTATGTACCCAAAAATTGCATGGAAAAATATTAAAAATATGTCAATCAAATTGGTACATGCCATGACCTGTATGAAAATAATATTGATAATACAAATGTATTTAGCCCAGTCTATCTACAAGCAGTGCTCATGGACAATTCCTTACTTGAGGTATTGGCATGAGTGTTTAGTGGCAAAGGTATATACATTCCTTCAGCCTTTTTTATCTCTATGTATTTGAGAAACACTCTTTATTTTGTGTTTGAAACTTACTTTACTAGCTTGGCATACTATCATCAAGAGGACCCACCCTCTCTGTTAATGGAGCCAGCAAAGTAGTCTACATTAGTTACGACTTGTGATGATCATGATGGGACTCTCACTTGTGGATGGGAGTCTTTTTTCTCTCAAAGAAGTGCACTCCATCTTCTCCATCTTGAAGAAGAAAGTCTACAAGCATACCTATCTTTCTAGAATAGAGAATTCAAGGAAAACCTAGAAAGATCTTTCTACCTTGTTCGGCTCTTTGTCACTTCCATCATCCTCTTGCCCAATTCCGTTGTCCCAGTCTCACGTCCTCTTGTTCCACCTATGAAACCTAACCTGATCTTCTCTCAAAGATTATAATTAAGGCTTTCAATTTCAAAGGAGTTTTAATAGAGGATGTAGATGACCATGCGTCAAGGATTCTTGTGATGCTTGTGAATCCAAGGGATTGGAATGAAAGGATGCTTGTAAATCCAAGGGAGTGGAATGAGAGGATGCTCGCAAATCCAAGGGAATGAAATGAAAGGACCCTCGCAAATCTAATATGTAGAGGCTCTCCCAATTTATGATCAACCAGCTCTACTAGTTTATGGTATTTCTTGAACTCTACTTCAAAACATGCCACTACTCCATAACATGCTATTCCTTGAACTCTAGAACATGCTACTACTCCTATGTATGCCACTACTCCAACTATGCTCCTCTTGCTTGTCCAACCAACATGCTATTTCTTGAACTCTACTCTGGAAGATGCCACCACACCAACTATGTTCCTCTTGCTTGTCCAACCAACAATCAATCTAGCATGTGCTTTAGGTGTGGAGAGTATGGGCATTTTCAAAGAAGACATCCAATACCAAAGAGTACTCCCCTTTTTGAAAATTGCCCCAAGGCCAATAAGCATAATACAAAATCATAGGGACCATGTCCAAAAGTGCACGCTCACATTGTTGGCCCATGCCTATTGGGTACATCAGGTCCATTAAACCCTTTTAGTAGTTTTGTGGGTGTATTGATGGATTCACCTCCTCCATTACCTTCCTTAGTGGTTGCATTGATTAGAATCAAAGAACTTACAACCTTTCTTACACAAACTTGAAGTAATTCCCAACCCAAAGTAGACTCTCATTTCTTTTATGGTGGAATGGGCCTCTATTCATGAAGGTTTAAAACTCCAAAATACATTTCACATAGTAGCCACATTTTTTACACATATACATATGGTAGAAGCACACCAATGTACATTTTTTACCACTTATGCATGATGCATGATAAAAAGCATGAAAATATGCATGCCCAACCATGCAAATGATTTTTGTGAGCACATGTACTCACATTAAGTCATTTGCAAAGTATCATACCCAATAGAACACATGCACATAAGGAATGGTAGAGACTTTTTGGATAATTTCCTTGAATTCCAATGAGGTGAAGAGGGTACTTTAGGTATGTTCTATGATGAGCAAAAATTGAGTACTCAAGTGCTACTCATAGAAGTTGGACAATGCAAGTTCTATCGTGAATCTTATGTCTCAAACTAGCTCACTAAGATAGATTATGTGGAGGCCAACATGGAGGAGTTTATTGAGGTTATTTCAAAGCCAATTATAGTTCCATGGCTGAGTTAAGGGACACCACCAATCATCCAAAAAAGGATAGATCCAATTTTGAGGAATCCACAATGAATCTTAGATTGGCTCATTGGGATAGATTATGTGGAGTTCAACATGGTGGATTTTAGTGAGGTTATTTCAAAGCTAGCTATAGTTCATTGGCTTAATCAAGGGGTCAGGTTGTGTGATCAATTCTTATGAAATAGAAAGTCTAAGGTTTCAATAGTGCAAGTAGAACCATGAAGAACTTGAGCAAGATTCACTTCTAACACTATCACCCCTTAAATTGGATGGAAGAAATAGAAGTTTGGTTCCACTTCATAGGGGAATCCATACATGAGGAGGCTAAAAGTGAGGACAAGGAGATGGCATAGAGGTCATATGAGAACTCAACTTGGAAAACCCTGAGAACCCTCAAGCCATCTCCATTAGCAACTCGGTTTGGGAGAAGCACAATAACCTCAAAACCATGAAAACTTTCTTTAGAGATTATTCACATATGTTTCCTTGTTCTTATAAAGATTTGGTTGGGCTACAACAAGGCATTGCATAACGGAATCCATAGCATCACACTTACGCCTAGCACAAAACCAATATGGAAGCCATCTTATCATATGAATACTAGCTATACTAAGGGAACCAAGGAAGGGTTGATAAAGATGTAAAAATCAGGCCTCATACATCCATTAATCACTTAGATGGCTATCAATCATAGTGATCATGCCAAAGAAAAAGGCAAAAGAAGTTGTGTGGAATATTGCGACCTCAATGAAGAAACTCAAAAAAGAAGGGTTCCCACTACCCTTCATGGACAACATTCTAGAATATGTGGCTAGACACTACCTTTATTCCTTGTAAATGCTTTTAATGGGTACAATGAGGTAGTATCCATAGTAGAATATGTGGCTAGAAACTACCTTTATTCCTTGTGGATGGTTTTAATGGGTACAATAGGTATCCATAATAGAATAAAATCAAGAGCAAGCCATATTGGACATGTGTAAATTCAAAAGGATGGTAGTTGTCTTGTGCAATGTGCCTCCAAGTTTCCAACACGTCATCACTCAAATCAACCATGAACACCACATGGACTACATGTGGGTATTTTTGGATGACCTTACATGGGAAAATGGTAAGAACTACAAGTATAAGAAATACTCTCTCAAGGGAGATCTCTGTCTTTTGCTTTTGTGTTTCAAGAATTGCCCTCAATTAGTTTGCGCCGAAAAGCCATGAAGTGTGAGTTCTTAATTAATGGGGCATCTTGTATGAGTATGTGATTTCATGCATAGTCCTACGCCCATATCTCTAAAATCATTGCAATCCTTTTTGCTAACATTGCTTGCCAAAACTGACAAAGCTCTGGAAAAAGTTTCTTAGGTCTACATCTACCTCCATTTCAGATACAAAAATGGTGGTAGCAAGAAATGAAGAGAAGTTCTCTCTCTTTTTCACAAAAGAAAACCTCTCTCTCTCTCTCTCTCTCTCTCTCTCTCTCTCTCTCTCTCTCTCTCTCTCTCTCTCTCTCAAACAGAGGACTTACAAATTTGAAATAGAACCTTCCCAAATCTCAAAGCTTACAAAAGGCATAAGTCACTCAAGCATAAGGTAGGAGCCTTTCACATTCACATTTCTCTTCACATACACTCCATGGTGAATTTCAATCCTTATGAGCCCTTCTATCTAAAATATGTGTCAATTTAGATGTTGTTTGAGATCATAAATCACTTTTTGCAAGATGAGAAATCTGCATTGAGGTCTTTTCTACAATGTGAACATATTGCTCAGATCCTTTTTGCACAATCAACAATCTACAAATTAAGTGTATGAATCTTTCTTCACAAATCCTTTTAATACCACGTCCATACCACTTCTTGAAGCTCTCCATTAAGCAATGCAAAATTTGTTAGAAATCAACCAATAGAGGGTATGCACAGTGGAAGACTGATAGAATAGCCCAAGATCTCACACAGTGTGTGTGGGGGTGTGGAATCACAAACTTCTTAACTTTTGTGCTTCAAATAGATGTGCAAACTAGTAAATAGACAATGATCCAGCTAGATATAGAAACCATCAAAAGAATATATTTTTGTCCAAAGCTATGGATACAATCAAAAGAGATAGATCCAAAGTTCTACCAGAGCATGGTCCTTTGATCTTACCACAAGGTACTTCTACTGTCTGCTAGATATCTTTAGAACATTGAGGCTGCATGCTCCATCTTGAGCATATGTAGACTCTCCTTCCTTAGACCTTAGCTCCTTGCTACCCTAGAAGATAGCCAAGGTCTAGCCCTTGATGAGCTCAGTCTACAACAACTTTTGGAATCCTTTGCCTCTTGGATGTAGGCCTGAGGATGTGGGTATTGCTCCTCCCCAAATTCCTAGTCTGCTGAATGAGTTAATGCCCTGCTATGAGCTACTTTTATAGGGCCAAAGGGCCCTTAAATTGGATCAACCATCCTCTTGGATCTGGTTGACTAAGCCTCCTTGAAAATTGGCCCCAACCTCCCTCTATCTTAGGCTGTGTGCTCTCTCCATTTAAGTGGGGATCTAGCCCCCTTGGGTAGATCCTCTTGGGCTGTGTGCTCTCTCTATTTAAGTGGGACCTAGCCCCCTTGCTTTTTCTGCCAGCTGACTGGATGCCCCCCTTACTTTGTCTGCCAACTGATTGGATGGCCCCCTCCAATCCCCCCCATGTATGGGATTGTGGGGTGGGGCCATATGGTCAACCAATCTAGCTGACCGACCAACTCCTTGGCCCTATATAAGGGCAAGGTGGTGCCCTTTTGCAGTGCCTTCCTTTGCTACTACTACCACACCCTCCTACAGGGTGCTGCCCTTTTGTAGCCCCTCCCTTTACTGCTGCTAGGCCCTCCAACAAGCCCTTGACCTACCCTTCCTAGGCGCCTTTGGCTTCAGGACATTATTCTTACCCTACTGCTCTAGATCTACCCTTTTGCAGGCCCATTCCATCCCTTGGATGCCCTACCTTTTGCACTGTCTCTGGCGCCATCTGTTGCAGCCTTCATCTCCTATGAGGTGATGCCCATGTGGTAGCCCCCCCCCTCTCTCTCTCTTTCTCTTCTGTAGGCATGTTCTACCCTAGGTTTCCCTCCCCCATGCTATACTCATTTAGGGGCTTACATATGGGGAGGTGACCTTTCCACCTCCCCCTCTCACTGACACATCTCGGTCCAATGCCAACACATTGATGACGTTGCCCCAATAGCTCCTATGATGGAACCCTTTGGAACAATTTGGTGTCTGGCTTTTCAACCAATGGCTCCTACTCTTCCAGGTTTGGCCTTGCATAAGCAAACCATCCTGGTACACATTTCCATCCATAGTAGCACCAAATGGCACCACCACCTTCAGTCACATTCCAGCCTTCAAACTCGAGCAATCCATGTGCCACCATCTTCCAATTGTCTCCCTCGTAATGAGTGAACAACCTGGAGTCTTCCATGCACCATGCTCTTAGGGCCTATTTCAACCCATCCTTCCTTTGGCAAGGTCCGCAACAAAAGAACCATCTCAAGAAATGAAATTCCAAGAATATTTCTAGATAACCTAGACCGTGAACTCTAATTGAGCTCTCAAGGAAGTACTCTTTTGGCTTCAGTACACCTTGTCCATCACCTTCTAGCAATCTGTCTCCAAGATTTGAAGAAGCACCCACACTTCCCCTTTTGCCATTGAAGAAGGCCCATTCCTTCCAATCTCGCATTAGGTGAGACATATGAATAGCAGATCCATAGCATGCTATAAAGGCTTAAATTGAGAACATCAATGGACCGTCGTACTTCCTATGTGCTTGCTCTGAAAGTAAGCCATGCACCTCAGGGAGGCACATACCAATAACCTATGTAATCTTGTATTGCCCCCTCATGAAGCACAGCAACCATCTAAACCTGAAACCCTAGGGCACTGCATGGAATCCACCCTCGTGTTAGTATCAATAGCCACGCACTTGCAAGATTTGTTGTCCACCTTCACAAAGGTCTCTGAGTCCCCATCGGCCCACATCTCAATGTCAGACATCTTCAATGTGGCTTTTAGGTCGACATATCTGACCTCAATACCACATGGAGATGTCACCAAGAATAGTTCTTTGATTACCACATTAGTTTTGGCTTTTATATCACCATCTAAATTTGAGTGGACTCCTTGGATGTGAGGAAGCACATAGTCCGCCATAGTCCCTATTATCAATGCTAGGGCATGGTCAGCTCTATCTTTCCATGCTTCGAGCTCATCTCCATCTAGTGTGTGTGTGTGTGTGTGTGTGTGTGTGTGTGTGTGTGTGTGTGTGTGTGTGTGTGTGTGTGTGTGTGTGTGTGTGTGTGTGTGTGTGTGTGTGTGTGTGTGTGTGTGTGTGTGTGTGTGTATGTGAGAGAGGTTTTCTTCATCCTTGTGTGACTAGTGAAAAATCTTCTCATAGTAGTCAATGCCCTCTTATTGAGCATATTCTTTTGTTACCAATCTCGTCTTATATTCATCTACACTTCCATTAGCTTTGTGCTTGACTTTGCAGACCCATTTGAAGCTCATGAGTATCTTTCCCTTGGGTATCCTCTTTTTTTAGGATATCATTATATCATTCTTCCATGGCATTAGCACATTACTTTGATTTTGCTATCTCTCACAGTTCTTTGACATATTCCACACAATACTTCAAGGCTATTCTTAGCCTTCTAGGTTTCATGTCTTTGACAAAGTTCTCTACCTCATCGACCAATTTCTTTGTCCACTTTGGCATTTGCCTTGACAAGCTAGCTTCTTTGTCATGCTCACCATGAGATGCATCCTCTAGCTAAGAATTTGTGGATTATCTAGGGTTTTCTCCTTCATTCCATTGGTTGCTCCTACTTACACTAGGTAGCATGGCATTAAATATTCCAATTTCCAAATTCTATGGATGTCTACAATTCTACATCTATGAAATTGTTAACCATTTGTTTGTCTACTCTTCCTTCTGATTCCTCATAACCATGATGGAAAGTAGCCTATTTAACTGTCTCATCAAACACCACATCATGGTAAGAAAACATTCTATGAGTTGTAGGATTGCATAGCTCATAGGTTCTATTCTCTCTACATACCCAACCATAATGCATGTCTCTCTCTCAAAATCAAGCTTTTCTTTTGAAAGATGGGCATAGGTAGTTAATCTAAAGACCTTGAGATGCTAGATACTTGGCTTATTCCAATCCATTCTTTCTATGATGTCATATCATCTAAGGCATTATTAGGGGACCTGTTCAACAAATATATAATTGAGCAAGCTATGCACCAATTACATGGGCTCTTGACTCGTGGAGTAATTCGTGGGAAAAGACTCTGTGTTGTCTTCCAAAAAGGTATCCTTCTATGATGTCATAACCTGTTCAACAAATATATAATTATGCAAGCTATGCACCAATTACAATGGCCTCTTGACTTGTGGAGTAATTCTTGGGAAAAGAACCTATGTGTTGTCTTCCATAAAGGTATCCTTCACAAAAATTTCCCTCTTGGGAGATGTGATTCCACAATGCCAAAGATTGCATTAGCAAACCTAAAACTAGGCAAAGCAACAATGGCAAAAAACAATTCAAGCACATGCAGAGTGTTAGGTCAATGGGAGACTCATAGAAGTTGTGGGCTCGGCATGTGAAGCTTGGCTCAGCGAGCTGAAGTGGATGTTGGATAGGGGTTGGATGTGGATGATGGAGACTTGGTTCCTCTTTGGTTGGTGGACTTTCCCTTGTATTGTGTGGATCATCCTAGTCTTCCATTTGTGGAGGGGATAGCTATTCCAGCTTGATTGGCTCCCATTGTGTGTTGGTGTCACCATATCTTCTCTTAATCTCCTCCCTCGTGTGATCTCTCCATTTGAGCACTCCCTTGTTTTGTAACATGGTATTAGAGCAAGGTTACTCTTCTCTACTTGTTTTCCTCTTGTCGTTTTGAGTACCTTTTTTGAAGACATCGTGTTTCTCCAAGGAAGGTATTTCTGTGGTGTACACACGACATTTTCTTTCAGCAAAGTTGTAATACCATGGAATGTTTTCCAAAGCTACTAATCTTCAAAAGAAAGTGTTTTGTATATGCTAAAAGTTCTATAGTTGCTCAAAGTCTTTATGTTGGAGAAACTACTTTTACTATAGAAGGCATTTTTTGGAAGACTCTTGCTATAAGGGCCGGCTAAAGCCCATGTTCTCTTCATATCTGATGCTTTTTAAGGCTTGAGGGAGAGTAGTGCAGTTTTTCTATTGGCTGCCATCCATGTTGTTGTTTACATTAAAATTTGTTGCACAAATCTAGGCACTTACTTTCCCTGAACTCTAAAGTTCATGTTTAGCATTGGATGAACCTCTGCTTTTAGCTTCTTTCCCTACAACTACCCTAGTGTTAATTGTCAACCTGGCAGAAGGAGGCATGGCTAATACTTCTATTATTGTTTCTTTGGAGGAGCTCATTTCATTCGTCTTTCTGTTCGCTAGCTCTCTGGGATCTTCAATCCAATTACTATTCTCAGTCTAGGGTTGCCTGTGGATCCTATATATCTCATCAAAGGTCCACAGTGCCATTCATGAGGAACTCATTTCTTAGCCACGATAGATCTTCATTTCTCAGATATCACATTCTTTCTTTCATTCTAAGGTCTCTTTAAAATTGACATGTGGCCATACTTTCATAACCTTATCACAAGGTTTTACCTAAGGTTCACAATTAATAGTTAACCCAAGAGTTGGCTCCATTTTTAGAGATCTTGGAACGCTCTTTTGAGGGAATTACTTAGGCCACATATTGGTTGGTCGTTACTCTAAGAAAAAACAAGAGTTTATTGGCTTTTGTAGTAAAGTATTCATTACTTGTTTCACGTCTTTGGGTGGCAATGGCTCCAAACTTTTCTATTGGCAACGATTTTTATAGATGGCAAATTTTCATAATGAAACTCTTGTTTATCAAGAGATTATTATCATATTTGTTTGGGAGTAGTGGAGATCCTATGAGGGCAATTAATTTGGAGGAGGATGAGCATGCTTGAGCTCACATGTTGTTACATGTCAATAATAGGCTTCTTTGCCATTTTAATGAAGCCTCGACAGCAAAATCTTTATGGGAATCTATGGACAAGTCACTTTCATAGTGACATGTATTTTTTACTCTTATTATGTTTGTATCCTCATTCAAATGATATCTCCCTTGTACATGAATAGACACTGCCATGTCATATGACATTGGAAGACCTTCCTATAAAATCATATATAGATTTATGTATGTGATTAGAAGAGATAGTGATGCTACATGTTGTAGTACATCTAGAGAGTCATTCTCATTCATCAACACACTACCTCATTATGTAGTGAGTTGCATCAGTTAACACCATGTCTTCTTTAAAATCCAAAATCTTGTAAAATCTTGTTATTGGATAAAGGTTATCCTATTTTATCAAAACTGATGTTAGTGCAATACTCTACCCCTGAGGGGAACTGTTGAGATTACTAGATTAGGATGTTTAGAGGGGTCTAAATCCATCTTCACATGATTGGTGGAAGTGGATATTAGATAGGGGTTCAATGTGGATGATGGAGACTTGGTTCCTATTTAGTGGTTGGACATGCCCTTGTATTGTGTGGATCATCCTAGCCTTCCATTTGTGGAGGTGATAGCTAATCCAGCTTGATTGGCTCCTATAGTGTGTTGTTCCCACCATCTCTTCTCTCCATCTCCTCCCTCATGTGATGTCCTCTCCATTTGAGCACTCGCTTGTTTTATAACAAGAAATGCTTGCAAAGAGGCCATAGAGGTTTGTCGAATATGGAAGATCAAGAAGCTACCATAAATTTGGAGCCAGTACATGATGACTAATGGAATTGAAAAGAGGGTCCAAGGAACCACTAGTGCAATGACGATGAGATGGAGAAAGACGAAGACTCGACTGTGAGTGAAGGAGTTATTATGGGATACCACATGAACAATAAAAGTGAGTCAATTTCGAGTGTACGTCTGAGATTACCTAAGGCCTTGAATAGAAAGGAATTTTTATAGCGAGTAGTTATCCACTGAGAGTCTCCATTATGAAGAATCCAACAGGTCACGATGTAGACTAAGCTATGAGCGTGGTTCTCTAAGACAACACTATCTAAAGCTAGACATGCTTCCAATAGGGAACAACATGGCTCCATACATGTTCCGAAGTAGACGAGCAGGAGACTGAAGATCTTCATGGCCAAGCTTCTTATTAAAATTCAGAGTGGAGTCATAAAACTGGTGAGACATGACAAAAATCATTGTCAAGACGGAGTACAATTAGTACCACCCCACCCATCCAAATATTAAACATGGAGTCCAACACCTATATAGAGATGCAGTCATAAGTAGCATCAGAGACTAAGGCCAGTAATACTGAAGGTTCCAATGGCTAGCCAATGGATGCCAGCTTCTTTAGTGTTAAGGGGCAAACTAGCTACTTCAATCAATGTCAAATTCTAGGTTTAGAGGGATTGAAGATGAAGATCCCTATAGTCACTTGCAATGTTTCCTACAGGCTTGTCATATTAATGGTGTAGTGACATAGGAGTATTATATGAATTACTTCTTGTGCACACTAGCTAAAATAGCTCAGTGCCAATTTAACCAACTTCCTATTGGTTACTTCAAGGATTGGTAGCAAATGTCAAAGGCTTCTCTTAAGACCTTCCGACAAGAGATCAATGAGGAGGATGTCTGCACCAAACTCAGTGACCTTGAAGTTGAAGAAGCACGAGTCCATTCAAGATTTTATGCTCAGATAGAGAGCTTTGATCAACTAGCTCAGTGCACCTCCAGATGACAAGTCATTACGAGCTTGGTTAATTACGAGTTGTACTCAAATTGATCTTCGATGCCCAAAAATAATCAATCCAACAAAGACATATGAAGACTTATTGAACCAAGCTATTGCACTAGAGAGACACTAGAGAAGAGTGTGCCTGGAATGATCACTATTGTGGGCCTCTAAAAGGTAAGCTGAGGGAAGAGTTTAGACCAATGGTGGATGTTAAGCAAGGTGACTTCGTCTTGGTAAGGCCATCAGATCCTATGTACCCCATATGGCTTGGGGTTGCCACATCAAGTGGCGAGATGGATGCTGCTTCTCCTAATTTCAAGAAATTATTGATTCAGTATTGGGCACCATCAGTTAAGAGAAAGGTGCTCAGTGATGCAAATGCCTATGCTGATTGCTAGAACAAGTATCGGGTAGAGAATAGGTTGGATCCACAGGTATGGGAGTGTATTGATGCAATTGTCTAGTCATGGACATCAAAATCCATAAATAGACCCAAGAAGATCAAGATTCCATAGAGTGTATGTATCAAAGCACAGGAGAGCTTTCTTGGTATCAGAGCATAGAAAATGGTGTCGATTTTCTCCCTCTTAATCTCCCAAACTTCCATTGTACGGTGTGTTCTCATGTGATGCTTCTCAATTGTTGTTATCTTGTCAATGGGTATTTGCATATTATTAATATGATAATTTTCAGAAGCTGACCTTCACCAACAACTGCTTTGTTTCTAGTGGAACTCACTATGCATGGTGTTTGTTAACACCACCAACTAGTGTTTATTAACACCTCAAGTAAAATATACATGTTGTCCCTAGACGGTGTTTATTAACACCACCAAATACATGATTTTCAAACTCTGCCACAAATGCTTTGTTCTGGTTTTTATACGTAATGAACTGTTTCACAACCAATGAAGTTTTTCATAATCATTGGAATTCCAAATATTAGCATATTCAATATTGGCAAAATTCCCACAATCAATGAAAATTTTCCCAAATTTATCCCAATTTTAATGAAATCCACCCAATTTCGAAATTCCCAAAATGCAACTTTTGTCCCACTTTATCTAATACTGTGTTTTTTTTAATTTATTGTAGAAAATAAAGCATATTTGGTAATTATAAGTAGAGGATGTGTTATACATTTCATAGTCATGCATGAATTACTAGTAGCTCTTAAAATATTGGATCTTGTTATTAACTTGGTTTTGATATTTTTTTTGTTTGACATGAAAAGCAAAAAAAATCGCACCTTTAAACTAGCAATATGTACATTTTAAAAAAAAGTTCAAAAGTATAATTAGTTTGCAAAATTTATGAAATTTTTCTCTTTAATGTCACCAAAATATTGTAAAATTGATTAAAATTTAGGAGTTGCAAAAAATCTAGATAACGTGTTGCAAACGACAACTCATGATTTGTTGTCATTTTTCATGACTCGCTGTTGGTCTACTGGCTTCGCCCTGCTTTGCTTTAAAGAGATCCATCAGGCAAGGATGCCCTCTAGTACCCCTGCCTTTTGCGATAGCAGTGGATGCACTTGGTTGGATTATTCAAGACAAGGTTGACAACGGAACTCTGAAAGGTATTTAAGTTGAAGAAAGGAGACAGATCGTTTGTCAACAATTTACTGAAGATACCAATCTGATTCTGCACAACGACGAGCAATCACTGGCTTACATTTTGGATTGTTTAAATATATTTTGTATAGCCTCATGCTCTAGAACCAATCACAAAAAAATAGGCATATATGGTACTAGGAGTCCACCTCCCCAGCTCCTATTAGACAAAGGATGCAAAGTCATAGGAGAGAGAGAGGTTTTGAGATTACTAGGTATCCCTATGGCCTTCAGATGCTCATTAAATGATCATTGGGACTGGGTAATCAATAGAATCAAGGATAAAATCAATAAGTAGCAAGGCCTCCAACCAAATCTGGCAAGAAGAAAGTTTGTACTAAATCACTACAACCACCCTTCAATTCTGTACTTCATTTCTTATTGGGTGCCAACTTGGGAAAAATTAACATCCTTTTTCGGTCTTTCCTATGGGGGGGGACACATACCACCACAAAATGGCCAAAGTAAAATGGCAAATCTACACAGTGCCCAAAGACTCGGGAGGATCGGGGATTGTGGATATGGAGAAGTCTACGCGGCGATAAGATTCATGAACTAGTGGATAATCAAAGCCATTCTAGATCCTGACTCAACTTAAGCTACTTGAATTCTTTGCAACTTTAAAAAAGTCAAACTCAAAAGATGGAGACACTGGAAGCAGATTTTGCTTGAGGTGGCACTTCTGGGCAAAGAACCTTGTATCGCAAAAGGGTTAGAACTATGGAAGGGAATGTGACAAGCATGGGAATCAACGTGCCCGTACATCATTTGGAAGGGCTTCTTAAGGAAGATGGGCACCTTTGGTAGCCAAGACTCAATATGGTTCCCCCTACTCTGGCCCAATGCACAGGTGAGCGATGAAGAACTAAAAGGAGCTCTAAGACTTAACAAGAAGGGAATAAGAGTTTGGGGTGATCTCTGGAACCAAGAGTAGAGAAAGTGGATGGACGATGAAAGCCTGATAGCTAGGCTTTGAATCAAAAGGTTTGACTTGAGACTAATACACAAGAGACAACTAATGTGGTCAAGAGACAACCTACCATGGATGGAAGGCTACCTCAAACCATCCCTAAAGGAGTTCAGATGGGCAAGTCAAACTCAGTTGATTCCTATCCCCATCTGGGTAGAAGGGCGGGAAGAGGTAATAAGGCTCCTCAACTTGAAATGGCATAGGAGAGACTCTAGTAGAGCCTGGAAGAAAAGGTGTAGGATAAGAACATCTTGGAGAAACAGTCTTGCCTTCTTTGTATAATCTTACACAAAGGAGTTTATACAACCAGATGAGTGCAGAGCATAGGTCACAGTGACAAAATATGCAAGAGATGTAGATGTGCATAGGAGGACATTCCACATCTCTTCCTCAAATGTAGACTTTCCAAATCTCTGTGGTCTTCTGCATAGCTACAACACACCAAGGTCTTGTTCAACTTTGCCTACCTACTACTGGGCGACACTCCTAGTAGAGCTCCCCCCACCTAGAATGCCATGTGTGCTTTTGTGCTTTGATCAATTTGGTTTACTCGATGCGTGAAAGTTTTTAATGATAACATTGTTGATGCTACTGATTTTTTTCTAAATCTATGCATGCAACCAAGAACAAAATGATACTCTGTAGAGAATTCTTCAAACCAAGATGCACCTACTACAAGTGTTTGTCCAGAAAGAGGACAGCTTGGCAAAAGAAGAGAGCACACTCTTGGTGCAACTACATAACCTTGCAGAGAGAGAGACAAAATAAAGAGAGCAGAGTCGACGCTAAGAGTAGAGCAATCCCAGGGAATGCAAACTATCACCCCCACCTAGGATGCTGCCCCTTCCCCTTTCTATTCCAATGTTGCAACTATACGTGTTACTACTTTCCCTTCTCTTGATGAGAGTAATGGGACGCAATGTGTGCCACCCACACATGCCCAGAAGTTTGCTACCCCCTAGAACCACAGAGATCCCCTCCATGCCCACCCCCCTTCAACAGACTAAGCTCACATGCTGACCCTGTGAGTGCCTCTACTAAAGTGCGCAATGAGATCATGTCAAGAGACTGCTTCCTTGCAGTGACCACCCAGAGAACTCACTCGGAAGGCTTAGAAGCATAGATGCTCATGCCCCTATATGCATATCTAGAGCACTGTTATTATCATGGTTGTTACCCTTGTCGTCTCGAAGGAAGAGAACTAATGTACTTGTCACTTGGCCCAGATCAGCACGACCACTTTTGATAGATGCTCCTATTCAAAGTACTACTCCCCCTCGTTATGGGGCAAAGAACTTTTGATGTAAAAGCGACTATCTATATTTTTGACTTGATTATATAAACTTGCATTTTATTTTATTTTTAAATTTGCAATTAAATAATATGAAGCCATATCCATTTTGAGTTCAAATGACGACCTGTGGAACCTATAGGTATGCTCCCTGATGTCGTTTTGACTATTGGCGGCAGTTATTATACCGTGAGTTTGTTGGTTATACGCATGGAAAAGAACAAATATCCATTATTGTTAGGAAGACCTTAGCTAAAAGGTGCCAAGGTGTTGCATGATCAGGGAACCGAGTTGATGACAATTAAAACTGAAGACAAGGAATGCTAGATTCCAACAAATCAAAGTATGGCCTAGCTGCCGTCAACTTAAAAAACTTGAGCATATGGATTAAGACTGTCTAAAGCTAAAGTATGGTTGATTAGGGAACACGCACAATCTTCATTATCAGGATCATTGCTGGCTTGGCATAGCATTTGAACATTACAGTATAGTAGAAGTGATTGCATGACCTCTCAGCTTTGTTTATCCTCAGCTCTGTCTTCTAGTCCCCTTCTATTATGAATTTGTAAAAGAGGAGCGTATGGCCCTGCTTTCGTAGCATTAGCTCATGTGGCTTGTTGTAGAAGACTTCCTAGCAATGGCTGTCGATGGTACCCACCAGCATACGAGTCTCAAGGAAAGGGACTACTGGGGCTGACGAGCTTCAAGGTTGGTTGAGTATATCACATGTGCAAGGTTTGTACAATCTTTTATCTAAGACCACTATATATTTGGTTTAGAATCTCTTCAGTTGTCCCAGCAAAGGTTCTACCTTCATGTTGCTTTACGATGGCCATGAGAAAGGCAAACTGCCTTACAAATTACTACACAATAGCTTTGAACACTTTGTTTGTCAGTACTTTCACACAGGAAGCCTCAGGAGGAGGAGACTTTGTCATGTGCCTGGCTAGTGGCTTAGGCTAAGCCTTCTCATAAAAAGGCAGACCCCATGATGGTGGTATGGCATTGACTTATACGTACGATGGTTTACAGTATTCAAAAATTATGTCATTATTTCTTAGGTAATCAATTTGTTTTGTATGTGCATCATCGCGCTTTCTCTTATCAACAAAACTGTCACTCAAGGTAGTTTGGTAAGATGGATGCTTTTATTGCGGGAGTTTCATTTCAAAATTATTCATAAGCCTAATAAATCAAATGCCATAGTAGATTGTTTGTGTTGAATTCCACAATAAACACCCAAGTCAAGGGTTATTATTGAGCTTCCTGATGATAATCTCTTTGCTATTGATTTCAATGAAACTGAATATGATGACTTGCTACAATACTTATCTCAGGGAACTTTCTTGAGCAAATGCCGAAAGATCAATGCTAGCGAATTGCTGTTAAAGCCTAGAAATACACTTTCATTGGTGGTCAATTGTATTGACAATGTGCTAATGGTATATTATGTCGATAGATTTACGAGCACACCATCGTGCTCGGCTGAGGCTCATAAGGGTCTTGCTGGAGGTCATTTTGCAAGTGATGTTACAGCTCAAAAAGTGTTGCAACAAGGAGGGTTGTGTTGGAGTACACTATTTTGGGATGCCCATGCCTTTACTGTTTAGTGTGATGCTTGTTAGGGTACAGGAAGGATGCTTCCACTTGATCACATGCCTTTGCAATCAAGTAAGCCTTGGGAAAGTTTTCAAAGATGCGGCCTGGACTTCCTTGGTCCTTTCAAAACAACTAAAAATCAGAATAAATATGCGATTATTGCAACTGATTATGCTACTAAGTAAGCTAAAGCAAAAGCTATCAGAGATAACTCGGCTCACACTACTGCTAAGTTTCTCTTTGAGAACATCAATCGCAAATATGGATGTCTAATTGAGTTTGTAAGTGATCAAGGCACCCATTTCATGAATGAAGTCTTTGAAATCTTGACAAAGGAATTCATGATTGTTCATCAGGTGGCTAATACTTACTACCTTTGGTGTAATGGGGAAGCCAAGTCTACCAACAAGACATTGAAAGTGGTACTGATGAAGACTATTAATTATAATCGCAATGATTGGGATACTAAATTCCACACAAAATTATGGGCATATAGAACTGCTTATAAGGTCACAACCACACTTACTCCATTGCACATGGCCTTTGGCTTGAAAACTATTGTCCCAGTTGAGTTTTTGGCCCCATGTTTACATGTAGCTACCGAACATGAGTTAGGAGAACCTTAGGTAGTGCAGAGAAGACTTCAACAAATGAATAAATTGGATGAATTACACTTGAGAGCTATGCAGACAAAGTAGATAATTCAAAGGAGGAGAAGGTTTTTGGCATGATAGGTACATTGTGACCAAAAATTTGAAGAAGAGTATGGTATAAAATATATGTTATGGTAAGATGAAGCCTAATTTCAAATTTGGTTGGGATGGTTTATACAAGTTGGTGGAGGTTCATGATAATGGTACTGTAGAATTGGCTGACTTGGAAGGCAAAGTGATTCTTGAGTTGAACATTACCACAATGCTACATCGAGTTAGTAATAATGGACAGTTCACAGAGGCTTAAGCAAATGCCACACAGGACCAAGTCTCTTAAACTCACCACTATTGGCACTAATCATGAAGATTACAACCAGTTGGTTTTGGTTGAGGAGTCACTAGGATGCTTAAACTAGCAAGGAATCGATAGCAGCAAGCCGTTGGCTTGTGCATGACATTGCATTGTGTCACTCTTCTCTCTCTCTCTCTCTCTCTCTCTCTCTCTCTCTCTCTCTCTCTCTCTCTCTCTCTCATTTTGAATTCCCATACCCACACCTCCTCTCATAACTTGCTTAGCAAACTCGATTATCCTATACTCTCCAATTCCACCATAGCCATGTCTTTGTTTGCATCTAGCAAGGGTGAATGAGCTACCAAGAGTTCTTTAGACATGTTGTAAAGACGTCTATAGCTTTGGCATTCAACTCAACATAGGCATCCTTGTCCCTGTGTGTGGTATCCCATCCCATGAAGGAATCCTTTATTTGACATTTCCAAACATGGAAGTTATTCCTATCAAACACTAGAATGTCTATACCACAAAATTCTTTCATTGTGATAGCACCCTGATGAGATGACTCAAGCATTTGGATTGTGCAAATATGATTATGCATAGTGTCAGTTTGCTAATTCGTCTATCCACCAAGTTGCAAAAATGCTAATTGAGCAAAGCACCTTAAAGAGAAAAGTGTGCTTGCTGATGTGGTTTGGAAAGCTCTAGATTCAATGTCCTATCGAAAACCAAATATTGATGCCTTTTTATCCTAAAGGAAGGCAAATATGATATTTTGGACCTTTGATTTTTGCAAAAAGACTTTTAAAAAAAGGTAAGAAATGGAGGGTGCTCACTGGGACCTCCTCATTTTTTGTTGAAATGGAAGTAAGAGTGGAAGAAGATGAGCTAGAGTCCACAAGGTGAGATGAGGAAGGAAAGGAGGAGACTAACTCAAACAAGGATAAGCCAATGCATAAAGAGATTGAGTTAGCTATCAACCTTTTACCGGTCAAGGCTCCTTGTGCTTGTCCCCTTCACACAAGATTCCACTTATTTTATAGGCTCCCAAGCCTCCATCACCCAATCCAAATCCTGTCCATGATCCACATCAACCTTATAATGGTCAAGGTTCCTTGTGCTTGACGCCTTCACGTAAGACACCACCTATCTTATAGGCTCCTAAGCCTCCATCACCCAATCTAAATCTTGTCCATGATCCACATTAACTAATCATGTAAATGTAGATTTACACCCCTCTAGTCTGGTGATAAAAATGGGAAAAGCCTTCAAAACAGAGGCTTATTACACAAGGTTTTAGATTATTAAAACGACATGGTATCAAATACAAACAAAAGGCTAGAGTAGTTTATTTGGCAAGGAAGCTTACACATAGGGTGCTTCTTAAAGCATTTAGCTACAATATGCCCTTCTATTTATAGTAACAACATTTAAGAAAAGTTGATGTAGTATACAATGCTTCATTAGAGATGGTTGCAACTGATGTAGATGCCCCCAGTGAACTTGCTCCACTTCTCCTCATGAAAGAAGAGAACAGATTACCCAGGCATATTGTTTAAAGTTGTGACTAGATAAGAGTATGGTTTGGTCATGGCCTTGAGTAGTTGCATGCTTTTCACCAATAGTAGTTTTTAGTGAAGCAGTTGGGCCATGAGACCCTTCATGCGTAAAATAAAAGTATCAGGATCAACTTAAGTGAACTCTCAATGCTAAAGAACTCAACTTTAAGGGAATTTTTAAAATTCTTTCCTTTGGCACCATAATTCTCTCCGTGTCATCCCACTTTATTAAGCTTGTCTATATGATGGATGAGGATTCTATCAATAGGATGCATTGATTGCTAACGCTTGCTCCTCCTCCTCAACATCATCAACATTTGCAGGATTCAGAGTCTTCTTCCTATTTACATAAGTCCACTAGCCTTTAAACATGAGCAAATATTTGACTTGCATTTGCAAGGAATGAAACCCTTCACCATTGAATTTCTCAATGGATAGAGATCTCTCTGTCAATAATAAGCATTATGATTGCTTGCACTTGCTTGTCCTCCTCAACATCATCAACATTTCTAGGATATGGAGTCTTCTTTCTATTTAGATAAGTCCACTAGCCTTTAGACATGAGCAAGTATTTGACTTGGGTTTGCCTCCACCATTAAATTTCTCAATGGATGAGATCTCTTTCCCCATTAATGCCCAAGACGTGTTAGTATCCAAGACTGGTCTTGAAAGAGGAGTAGTCTTGTGGTGAATGTAGATGATAGGTAACCTTATAGATAGCTTAGATGATGAATCATAGTCATAGCATCGATTCAAGGGTTAACTAACAGGCTAGAAATCAAGAGGTAATAACTTGACAAAGTTGGTACTAATTTGAGGAATTTGTTAATGGTCTCGTTTGCTAAAAAATTCATAACTTTTACAATTCTTATGTTTTCATCATGATTGAAACACCAAATTTTTTTGAAAATTCACATGCCAAAAGAACAATGGAATCCAAAACCTCAAATTTTGCATTGATTACACATTCATTAAAATTAGGACATTTTTTGAGGTAATGCTAATGAGAGATCAAAATATTTGTTGTCACAAATTCTCCCTACATAGCTTTCAGTTCTCAGCACTCCTGCCATAGGTGACATCATCTTAGATCAAGAGTGATGGTGGCTGCACCACATTGGATCTGGCTCCCTTACCTGCTGCTACAGTAGAACATGGCACTCACCCTTCCTGAAAGGCTATGGACTTCATGCCTTAATTTAAACCAACTTATAGCTTGTCCCATTTGTTTGTCATCATCAATCACCAAGTAGCCCAGAAAACCACGATTATCAACTCCGTTCTCCTTCTACTCCCTCCGATACTCACTTTCTTTGAACCTAAGGAATCACATAAGCAATGAGTGAAACAAAACTAGTAGTGGGACTCTAATTGCATAAGCAATGGGTGAAACTCACAAAACAAGAACAAATCACGTAAGCAATGAAGCGAGGCAGGATCTGAAGAGACAACGTCTCATCGATAGAGCACTTGAGAGAAGGCGGCATAGGCAAGCAAGGCAGAGGGACTGAGAGAAGGGGTAGAGGAGTTGTTCCCTAGGCTGAGCAGAAGGGAGGACCTTCGAGGGAGCGAGGGAGATTCAAAGGGGGGACATACTTGGTAGGACGGATGGATGGGGTGGTGAGGGGGAGTTCCACAGATAAAAGGCAAGGAGAGATGGAGCAGCAAGTGCCAGAGAACTAAGGCGGGGATGTGAAAGCAAGGGGAGGAAGGAGGCGATGGTAAAAGGCCTCCATTAGATTCGTCACTGAGTTGATTAATACATGGCAACCTTAGGATAGATTTCGTCAATGGTTTGTAACTTACCTTAATCGATTTGCACATGCTACTGATACAAATAGAAATCGAATTTCAATTTTATCTTCATTGGCGGGACATACTGGATTAACGCTTGCACCTTTTGCGGTCATGAAGGGGGCTTGACTCATAAAAGGAGCATGAGTAGAGGTTAGTGTAGCTATTGTAGGGACCATTGTGGGTGTTATTGGGTGTTGCTACGGGGAGATAAGATTTAGTGGCATGCAAGAAGTGGGTGTTATTGGGTGTTGCTAGTGGGAGATGAGATTTAGTGGCATGCAAGAAGTCCTTAGTCCATCATCTAGCAAAAGATGAATCTTAGCAATGCAACATAAGTACAAGCCAAGCTCAAGAGCCAAGATGAAGCTTGGCAATGTAACATAGTCAGAAATGAAGGTCCACAATTGAAGGTGCTAAGTAGTGTAACATAGTCATAAATGAAGGTCCACAATTGAAGGTTCTAAGTTAGGCTTAGTACACATCTCTCTCTCTCTCTCTCTCTCTCTCTCTCTCTCTCTTTCTCTCTCTCTCTCTCCTGACCCTATAAAACATATTAAAATGAGAGATATATGAATCTTTGCCTCCCCTCCCTTCTTTGTATCTTAATGTGGAACATAGTGCGTCATGGCTACATGCTGTTAACAATAAAGCCTGCCGTAAGAAATTCAAGGAAGAAGTGCTTGTCTTATAGGAGACATACCTATCTAGATGTAATCGTAGTTAGGATTTCATGCACATTGAAGTAATCATATGTGAATAACAAAGGATGAGCTGTGTGCAAACATTGGTGAGCTCAAACTATAGTGGTGAGATTAAGGAGGGAGTGGAGCTAACTAGGGTGAGCTCTTCCTATCTTGGTCTTCTTAGGTCATTTCTCACAAATCAAAACTTGCTACTATAATGATCACAATTTGAAGAATGTTGGCTAAACCCTCCTGGGCGGCTTTGCTAGTCTTAATGTGAGTGGCTAGTCTAAGGTGGAGAGTAGTTTAATAAGTGGTTGAGATGGGTGACGCTTGGAGGTGCATGGTGACTTAGCAAGCTGGCTTAGGCATGGTCATCTAATCGAATTGAGGCATCTTCAACATATCACACTTAGAAGATTATTTCAAGTGCCAACTTGGTCGAAGGACCTCCACATGAGGGAAATGCCCAAGGGAGGAATTTCCCCAAAATTAGATAGCTTGCAGTGGCTGCTTGCCATTTGATTTTGGGGAAATTCCTTTGGCTCGCGGCGACTTCGCCGCTCGCCATTTGATTTTGGGGAAATGCATGCCTTGGGTATTTCCCTCATGTCTTGAAAACTGTGCTTGAACAAAACCTGATTTTTTTCCACCTACTAGGCCTCTCGTGTGTGAAGAGCTCTTGCAGAAGACGACAATGGAGAGGTAAGAGGAGCTCCCACAACTAGGGCTGGCAGAGCCCTACTGGCATGATCAAATCGTAGCCCCATGTTGCCTTAATGCTACTGAAGCTACTGAAACTTAGCAGTGAAATGCTATTTCAACACCTCCTTTTGAAGCCCTGCTAGCCTAGCAGCCCAATGCCCAAGCACTCTGATTGGTCCAAACATAGGATGGGATGGGAGAAGGCTTCATGGGGACATGACTTCTAAAATGCTCGCTTGGCATTTCAAAGTTGGAGTTGTAGTAGTGGGAAGAGCGCGGGGAGCTTCTCTAAAGGGCTAACTGGGGTGTGAAGGTCCTCGAGTGGCTGGAAGAAAATCTCGGCCATTCGATGAAAGGCATTTCTTTTGTGAAAGTCACATCACAGTGTGGAAGGTCCTTGGGAATGGTGAATTTTCTGAGTTAGCACTTAGAAAGAGGTGGTTTTTAGCTGTTGCGAGCAGTCTCCCCCAAGGAGGACCTCCACAATCGGGAAAGGTTGAGGGGGGGGGGGGTCATTTCCCCAAAATTAAAATGGCTCGCGGTGCTCCATGTGAGTCGGGGGAAATGAAATGCTTGCCTTGGGCATGTCTCTCATGTCCTGAAAACTGCGCATGAACAGGGAGGGAGTTAAAGAGTTGGCCTAAAGTGAGCTAGCTGCTTGGGAAGATATCCCGACTTTCTGATGCCCTTAGCACATAAGGGGTGCGCTCCTGGGATAGAACCCCGGCAGGGCCATCTATCAGGGCGTGACAAGAGAGGTGGAGGGCGAACTAGGGGTAAGTATGATAACTAGGGTGAGGTAAAGTGTTGGCGTGAAGGTGTTCTAGGTCATCTCACCCAAATGAAAAAACATGCTATTATTATGATCAAGCTCTGAAAGAGTGTGAGCTCTTTCAAGCCCTAGCTATGGCGTCGCCGTCCCTCGCCCTCTGCTTCTGCCTCTCCTTGGCCCTCGCCCTCGCTTCTTCCTGCGCCCTTGCCTCCCCGGTACGTCCTCCATCTCTCTTGGTTCTCTTTTCTCTTCTTTCTGCCCGAAGCTTTGTGAAAAATGGCACCCTTTGGCTTCCTTTCCCCCTCAAATTGTATTTCTGTCCCTTCGAGCTTCCATAATATTCCAGATTGGATCTGGCTTCGCTGCCGCTTCTTCCATCGATTCGTGGCAGCTCAGCTTTGTTGTCTGTTTGCGTTGCTTTACTGAAAACCTGTCTAGGCTTTGCAATGGACGAAGAGCATTAGCTCGGTAGGATCGAGATGCGTTGTTGTCCTTATATTTTGGACCGGTTTGAGCCTCCCTTACGTTGGTTGAGCCTCCTCTCCTTAGTCTAGCGTTTGCTGTGTTAGAGGTGCTTACATTAGTTGTGCTCTGAAGCAGATCTTTTACGAATCCTTCGAGGAGCCATGGGAGGGGCGTTGGATTGCGTCTGAAAAAGAGGATTACAAAGGTATGGTGCCGGTGTAGATACGCCATCTTTTTCATGGGCAAAATTTATTTACGAGGAGAAGTTGCGGTCTTTTCTTTCCTTGATTGCCTTTTAGTGTACTCGTGTCCCGTTGTTTTTTGGTTGGGAGTTGAATGTTTTGACGTTCTCCTTCGCGTGGGCCCTTATTGCACCTAGAATCCGTGTCTGTAGTTCTTCTCCCTTGTCCAATTATATTCACGCAAAATACGATTGGCGAGTCTACTCTGCATTTAGCTGGACCGGTTGTTTTTCTGAGAGCAGGTGCATGGAAACACGAGAAAAGTGAGGGACATGAAGATCACGGGCTCTTTGTCAGTGAAAAGGCCAAGAAGTATGGCATTGCCGTGGAGGTTCCAGAACCGGTTGAGTTCAAAGAGAACACTGTGGTTTTACAGTACGATCTTCGGCTTCAAAATGGACTTGAGTGTGGGGGTGCCTATTTGAAGTTTTTAATTCCCCAAGAGGCAGGGTGGTCTGTTAAACAGTTCGATAATGAATCTCCCTATAGTATTATGTTTGGGCCTGATAAATGCGGGTCCACAAATAAAGTTCATTTCATCTTCCGTCATAAGAACCCTAAGAGTGGCAAATACATTGAACACCATCTAAAGTACCCGCCCACTCCTGTAATTGACAAAATTTCTCACGTTTATTCAGCTGTAATTTACCCCAACAACACCGTTAAAATTTTGATTGATGGAGAGGAGAAGAAAACAGCAGACCTCCTCTCTAGTGATTTTGATCCCCCTGTTGTTCCGGCTAAAACAATCCCCGACTCTGATGATTCAAAACCTGAGGATTGGGATGAGAGGGCCAAAATTCCGGACCCTGATGCTAAGAAGCCTGACGATTGGGATGAAGAAGCTCCCTTGGAAATTGAGGATCTCGATGCAGAGAAACCAGAGGGTTGGCTGGATGATGAACCTGAGGAGATTGAGGATGCTGAGGCTGTGAAGCCTGAAGACTGGGATGATGATGAAGATGGAGAATGGGAGGCTCCCAAAGTACCAAATCCAAAATGTGAAGAAGCCCCAGGTTGTGGTGAATGGACGAGGCCGACAAAGAGAAACCCTGCCTACAAAGGCAAGTGGTACGCCCCGATGATTGACAATCCCAATTACAAGGGCATTTGGAAGCCAAGGCAGATTCCAAATCCAGACTATTTTGAACTCGAAAGGCCTGACCTGGAGCCAATCGCTGCCATTGGGATTGAGATCTGGACTATGCAGGACGGCATTTTGTTTGATAATGTCTTGATCACAACTGATGAGGCTGAGGCTGCAGTCTACAGAGAGATGACTTGGAAAGTCAAGTTTGATGTGGAGAAAAAGAAGGAAGAAAAAACGGCCCCGGCTGTAGAGGCTGGTGCTTTGAGCACAATCAAGGTACATATTATAATATTGTAACTATGTTTTTTGGTGACTTAATCTTGAGGGTTGGCTGTAATGTATGATAGTGAAATCATCTAACCAGCTGTTTTTCCTTGGTTTTAGAAAAAGGTGTTTGACTTCTTGTATGTGGCAGCTGATGCCCCTTTCTTGGCTTCGTTCAGATCAAAGATTATTGTAAGGAATTTTCACTTGTTATAGAAACTGCTTTTGAATGCCTATGGGTTCTTGTTTATGGAGGTTGCTTTAAAATGTGTCATTGATGTAAATTTAGCCAGTATTGCTCTGAATGAATAGACTTATTTCACAGGAGCTAATTGAGCACGGAGAAAAGAATTCAAATGTAACACTTGGAATACTGTTGGCGATCTTGTTGGTTTTCACGTCAATCTTCTTCAAGCTTCTTTGTGGCAAAAGGCGTCCTACAGAGACAGTAAGAACATTCTAAAGCAATCTACTCCATCTCTATAAGTTGTACTTGATACCCCTAGTTCCACTTTATAGCATCAGAGGGAAATATAGTCCTAATTGTTTGCTCGGAAAATTTCTTTGTTTTGCAGGTTTCTGTGGAGAGGGCCAAAAAGGAAGATATCTCTACAGCTGATGACATCAGAGAAGAAAGCAAGGAAGAACCGGCAGAAGATGTTACTGAGAATGATGATGAACCCTCTGGTGAGATTGAGAAAGATGGGGATGGAGCTTCTGGTACCCGTCATAGAAGATCCAGAAGGGAGACATGATTGCTTTATGCATCACATGAATAGAGCCTCTTATTGAAAATTACTGAAGAGAATTCAGCAAGGATGAAGAGTGTAGCCTTGCTGCATCCCTGTCAAAATTTTGCCAGAATCCTGGGGAGAGCCTGGCTACTAGCTCAAGGTTGTGAGTGTAGTTTTCTTATGTAAGACCTAAGGATAAGTAATCGGTGTTTGGACGCTAAAGCGACATGTAGACCTTGCTCTGTCCAGAGTTTCTAGCAGCAATGTTTCTCTGCCTTTTTGTAAAAGCACTGCAACAGTTTTAACTGCCTTATGATTTTGTATAGGATGGAGGCCTATTCTACTGTTAATTATTGATTGTAAATAGCAGCTATTTTTTCTGCATCTCCAAATGACGCATTCTTGACTTGTGGGTTCACTTTAATTGTGACCTGCTATACTACGGGGTATGAGACGGACATGATCCAAACATAAGGAATTGTAGGAACTGCTGAGTCTCTGTAAGAAGTGATATTTATTCAAGTTGTGGAGGAGACCAAGACGTTATTGGCTAATTAGGAAGGTTTGTTCCAGGTGGGAACGCGGTATGCATTGCAAGTTGTTTGGTGTGATAAGGGTACAGGTGGTACAGTTGGTGTATAAGGGTTTGGTAAAGGGTGCAGATCAAGGGCTGATCCACAAAAGCTCCTCCAACTTATGCTCTCTCCTTCAGTTGCCATGTCCTTTATTGCTCTGCCTCCTTGCCATGCATGCCCTTTATTGAAGCCAATGGACTCCCTGCATAAGAAAGCTGAGCACGAAGAAGAGGGCAAATTGGCTGACGCAGAATCTAGGAGATAACTGTCTTCTGCCTTACTTGCCCCTAACCTTTCTGTTTATTGGCAGCCTTACGCAGGGCCCTAGTCAGGTCATAGGCTAACCCTGTCTATATTAGCCCTAAAGCTCAGGCCTTTTAGCCCTCAAGGCTGGGCTCTAGATTCACAGCTGAATTTGCTTTACCACGAGGCAGCCCAACCATAGCCTAATGATTGGCCAGCACGCGGTTGTCCCACATGGACACCACACCCTACTGATGGGGATAAAATGAATTTCCTTTTATTGGTTGTTGATGTTGTGGAGAAGGATCATAGGGGGTAAAAGAGGAAAGAGAGAGTCGGGAGAAAGGTGGCTTTAAAAAATGAATAGACCACACTTAAGGATTTCAGAGAGGCATACTCTAAGAGATTCCTCTACTTAAAGGCTTGACATTGACAGAATGCCATTTCCCTTTTGAATTAGACATTGACACTTAGGCAAAGTGCAATGAGACAAGAAGGATTACATGTATAGTAACTAGTGCCTTTGAGAACTACCATTGTGGCATTAAAAAATGAATAGACCACATTTGAAGGGTTTCAGAAAGGCATCCTCTAAGAGATTCCTCTACTTACGCTTGACAGTATGCCATTTCCCTTTTAAATTAGACATTGACACTTACGTAAAGTGCAATGAGACAAGAAGGATTACATGTACAGTAACTCGGGCCTTTGGGAATTACCATTACTAAATATTTTTCATCATAGGGTTGAGGCATCTTAGCCGACCCATGCATTTGATAAGAGGTAGCCAACCCTAAAATCACACATAAAGGGCATTCCAAAATAGCATATTCTTGACTTTCAACAAAAAGCATTGTATAGCACCAATTCATAGACCCTAGCAAGTTTAGGGACTTTATCACCTTTCTTGGATGAATTTTGTCAAACTTCAAATGGCCATTAACTTCTTATCTGTAAGGGCTTGTAGTTTTGGGATATGCAAATTGCTTACAAACCATGCACTATGTGTTTGACACATCAGAGTTGTTTTTTGACGTACACTTTAGAATAACTCAAGTCCATTATTGCAACCGCATCCAACCTCATCATCAAAATACATCGTGATCCATTGTAGCCTCTTCAAACAAGCACATAAGGTGAATGATGATAAAATCTGTTATTGCACTTTATGTATCGATGTGTAGTCGAGTTATAGACTAGCAACAAGTGAGTCATTTCTCGAACCACCAATTAGTTTTTGACCTATTTCAATTCTTGAGAGGGTTTTGTGCAATTGATAGTCATTCTAGTATATATTGTCAAAAGGTCTAGGATGAGAGTTTCATGATTGACCAGACTTGAGGATTGTGCCGGCCAGAGTGCAAGCGGTAAGAGGTCAGTGGATGATTCGGAATGGCTTGTTCCAAAATTATAAATTTGTGTATCGGACTTTGGGGATCTTAGATCCAAGATTCTTAGGGAGTGTCATGATGCACCTAGTGTAGGGGTACACCAGACTTTGTCTCTTGTGAAACACACTTTTTATTGGCCTAAGATGAGACAGTTTGTTGACACTATGTTGTAGGTTGCCGAGTTTGTCAAACGACTAAGGCTAAATGGCTTAGGAGCATGGGTTTATTACAACTTTTGGAGAAACTCGCTAATAAAGAGGAAAGGATTTCCATGGATTCTATTAGGAGTTTGCCAAGAACGTACATAGGTCATGATGCCATATGGGTTGTCATTGATAGATGGGCAAAGAGGGCTAGATTTTTACCTACAAGATCAACCATGTGAGCTCCTTAATTGGTTCACTAGTTGGTAGACCAATTGTATGGTTTGCCACTTGACATAGTCAGTGATAAGTATTTGAGAAGTTGGAGACTACTTTGAGTATGAGTTCCTCCGACCATGCACAATCCGATGGCCATACAAAAAAAGTAAATCAACTACAAGAAGTTATGATTCGTGCATATGTTTTCAAGAGACAGTCTTCATGGGAAGAATATTTACCCATGATCGAATTTGCTAATAACAATGCTAAGCATTCTAGTACTGATTTCGGTTCTTTTATGCTTATCAACGGGTTTCAAACTAGGTCTCTAGTCATGGTTGGATACTAAGGGATTAAGAATGATGCTATAAAGACATTCTTGCAAGACATGCAAGGATGTTGCAGTTTGCCAAAGAGTCTATTAGAAGTGCCCAAGATCGGGACAGATTTTATGCTAATAGACATAGTTCTCCTAGAGAATTTTTAGTGTAACGTTCGTATATTTGCACATTCCCAAGGAATCCAAGACACTTAAGTGCTGGAAAGGTTCCAAAGTTATTAAAGCTTGTGTGAAGTGCTCATTATAGCCACGTGCGAGATGAAAGAAGAAGATACAAGGGCTCAAATAATCTTCTAGGAGAACCCCTTAACCAGGTCATGCTATGCTTTGGCCATCAAAAGGCAAACTTTAATGGATTCATGGGCTGATGAAGCACAAGCGGGGTGGTTGGTTGTGCGACAGGTATTTAACAGAGGTCTTGAGCTAGAAGGAAGGGAGCGTTCATGCTTATTCCAATGGGAGCAAAGTTTGCACTGCCACCAAGCCTATGTAGCAACTACCCATCATGCATAGCATAAGGATTTGTGTGAGCGATGGCATATGAGCGAAATAAGGGCGGAGGTAGACCAAGTATTTGAAGATATACGGGCATTTTGGAGGCGAGGAAATGTTCTAAACAAAGAACTGCATTACATGGAGAGTTGGCTTAGTTGGCTTTGGAGTTAGGATTCACCATTGGGGAAATTTTTAAGGAATGCTATGAGATGCAATGTCTGTGTGATCTATGTGATAATTTGTTAATAAAGCTTATGTGTACTACTGATTATAGTTTACATTGTTTGCCAGGTAATAATTTGTTACGTGAGATGCGAGATGATACGCGAGTATCAATGTCTGGTCCGTCAAAACGAAGCACGCATTCATTTGCTAATAAAGCTTATGCGATCTATGTGATAATTTGTTATCCCCCAAATATTGCGGTCCGACGTATTGGACTAGTTGCATATGAACTAGAAAATATTTGGGTAAATGATAAAGCATTTACCATCTTAATTCGACTCAAGGCGTCAGCCACATTATTCAATGAACTCTTCTGATACCTAATCTCAAAATCCAAATCTTGCATCAACTTTGCCCATCTCGCTTTCCGGCCCCTCAAATCATTGCCATCACATACATACTTGATTGATTGGTGATTCGTCCTCAAGATGTGAAATCGAAGGGAGTCTCCAAACCTTTACTGCATACACTACTGCATAAAGTTCTTTTTCCATTGTCGGCCAATGACATTGTCATTGAACTTTTTACTCTCAAACGCAAACGGTCTACCTTCTTGGAATAATGCTGCCGCGATCGCAAAATCACTAGCATCAATCTCCAAGATATAAGGTCTGCTAGGATCAGGCAACGCAAGAATAGGTGCTTCCTTAATACAAAGTTTCAAAGTATTCAAAGCCTTGTTCAAATCTTCATTCCAAGAGATAGGTTGGTTTGACTTACATCCCCGACCTTTTAACACATTGGTCAAGGGCATCGTGATTTTATAATAATCACGTATTGATTTCCTTAAAAATGCAATAAAACTGAAGAAAGAACAAGGTTGCTTGACAATTTGGGGAATTGGCCATTCTAAAACCTTTTGAATACAATCTAGGTCAATGCTAATCCCTTTCCGTGAAATCTTGTGTCCTAAATAAATGATTTCTTTCATAAAGAAGTCACATTTACTTTTCTTGGCATACAGTAGCTTTTGTCTTAGTAAATCCAAGACAATCCTTAGATGAGATATATGATCCTTTAAGGTCGTAGTGTAAACCAAGATATCATCAAGAAACACAACAACAAACTTGCCTAAGTAATCTCGGAACAGGTCATTAATCATCCATTGGAAGGTTGCTAGAGTATTAGTCAATCCAATGGTAAAACAAGGAATTCATAATGACCATATCTTGTCCTAAAAGCTCTCCTCTCAACATGTTTCACAATTTGATGATAACCAGTACACAAATCAATCTTAGAAAAATATTTCGCTCTTGCAAATTTGTCTATCCGGTCATCAGATCTAGGCAGAGGGTACCTATTCTTAATTGTCACTTTATTTAGTCACTTGAAGTCCACACACATTCACCAAGTATTATCTTTCTTTTTTCGAAGCAAAATTGGTGCACCCCAAAGTGATTTACTGGGATGAATATATCCCAAGTTCAGATATTCCTAAAGTTGTTTTGCTAACTCATCCTCCTCAACTTGGCTCATCCTGTAAGGTGGAATACTGAGAGGCAAGGCACTAATAAGCAAACCTATTCAATGATCTACTAACCTTTCAAGAGGTAATCCGGAAGGTAGTTGCGCGAGAAAAACAGCCAACAACTTCTGTAATCCATCTTGTTCAAACACACTTAATTCATTTTTATCTTTTATGGAAGCAACAAATGAAGAAAATGGACTCAAGAAACAAGAATAAACATCATAAGAAGTTGTGTTAATCATACGGCTCAACTGAACCACATATACAACAGAGCCCTGTGAGGGGGGTATCTTATTACACTATATACAAAACTATGTACCATTGTGTAAAAAAGAAAGAGTATGATCCTTCCACCTGATTTGGACATCATGGGTTTTAAACCACTCAATGCCAAGTAACAAGTATAAGTAATGTAAGTGCAAAATAGTCTCGTAATCTTGAATTCAGAAAGAAAGACTATTAATCTTTTGATCCCAAAATTATTTTCACCACTCGGTGTCGTGTCCAGCCCCAATTTCTGCACAAGTTTGTGATGAACAAAATTGTGAGAGCTTCCGAGATCGAAAACAATGTGGACTCCTTGTTCCTTTACTTCGCCATAAGCATGGAATAGATCATTAATAGCTTATGACTAAAAGTATAAGTGCAAAAAATAGGGCAAGTAAGAACATTGACAGACCTGTGGCATTGGCAGCTTTAGACTTAGAACCTTGTCCTTGCTTTGATTTTGAGACTGAGGGTTGTGGTATACCACTGAGCTTGGGGCAACTCACTTTTGTATGTCCCTATTCCTCGCAATGGAAACACCGACCTTCCTTCTTGAGCCTTAAAGCACAAAGGAGTTGACCTCGGCTGCCACCCTTAGTCGGATTAGATCGTTTCTTTGAGGGAGTTTCTTGGGACTTTCCCTCATTGGTGCGAGAAGATTGATGAGTAACTTACGTTTATTCTTCACATTGTTGTCATGCATAGTGGCACTCTTTGTAGGTATCATCGTATCATCATAATTGCACGCAAACGAGATGGCTTCTTGCAAAGATGTAGCTTTATTATTCTTGACTTGGAGTTTGTAGGAATCTAGTAAACCACCACAAAAAATCCAAGTAAAGTGGTGGAATCCATCTTTGATGCCCGTGTTTGCAAATCTCGAACCTTTTGTCGATAGGTCTCGAATGTGAGATTATTCTTGGCCATATCGAGGTCCATGAATTTTCTCACAATATCGTAGTCCTCCTACTTCTTCAAGAACTCCTTCTTGAAGGTATCTTCAAAATCCGCCCATGTGGTCAGTTGCAGCCACAGTTCCTTCCACCACAGGAGGGATTTACCTAAATGATTGCCAACTGTCAATTGAATCTTCTTGTCATCAGAGTATGTGCAAAATTTGAACTTGTGAAGCCATGTGTCCACCACTTCTTCAGTCCTAGCCTTCTTTTCCCTGACTATGGATTTGGAGTGATATCCAGGCCTAGAACAGAGGCCATAGCATCCACGTGTGTAAGAGCCTGCATAGTAGTAGTCATCATCATAACAGAAGCCTCAAGTGTCTTTAAACTGATGAGCCAAATTGGTAAGGTCAGTAGTAGATGCTTCGAAACACTGACCTAGGCCTTTGAGGAAATCCTGGAAAGCTCGTTTGGTGAACAAGGTCCACATCTCCACCTAGTAGATCCATCATATGCTCCTCCTCGAGAACAATAGGGTTATTCGCATCAGCCATGGGGGAGGATTCATGGAAAAAGGAAGAAAGCGGAGGCTGAAACTAAAGTAGAGAAAAGTAAGTAGCAAGGCTTTGAAGGAGGCGACCCAAACAAGACTACTAAAGCCAAGAGGATTGAGGCAAATCACCGAACTGATGAAGTGGAAAGATGCAAAATTAACAGCTGAATTCTGACCTGGCTAACACGAATCGGGGCAGGGGAACATTGCAATCTCTTGTCGTAGCTCACTAGCAAAATTAGGGCCTAGAGATAGGCTGAAGCTTTATAAGATGGGCTAGACCTGCAATTTTAAAAGCATGCTTCAAGCACCTAAAATTGGAGTGATTTTTTGCTTTCTTGACCTCCCAATAAGCTTCTTGTTTTAGCCAAGCACCTAAAAGTAGAATGATTTTTACTTCCTTGGACTCCAAGCAATCTTCTCTCCCCAGCCTAGCCAGTAGTGCACCCATCTCCTCCATGTTCCTTACATTGCCTACCCTCAGCCTAGCAATTAGCTGTCGTATACCTAATTTCATAGCATGTCAATCCCTTTCCGTGAATCCTCTGCGTGGATGGGTCCCATGCCCAAGAGTCCCACACAATAGCCCCCACAATCCTGCTCCCTTCTCTCTTGGATCTTTTAGCGAATCTAATGCCCACTTCAATGATCAAAACCTAATCCTAGTCCCGACACAATTGGCACAATCATCCATACTTGTAGGGATCTAAAGCCAATTTCGAATTTGAAACATACCTCGAGGAAAACTCGTGCAATCCTTCTCTCTACACCGATTCATACCTCAAGAGTTGGCTTTGATACCAAATGACACATCCCCAATTGCTCCTGAGAATCTAGGCTTGCAAATAGACACAAACAACCATAGAACAATGAGGAACTAGCAGGCTGCTCACCACCCAACCATGACATCTCTTGAGAATTTGGGCCTGCAAACAGACACAAACAACCATAGAACGATGAGGAACTAGCAGACTGCTCACCACCCAACCATGACATCTACGAGAAAGGATCTTGGATGAAGATATGTCCCCTCCAAGCCACGAGCTAACTACTGGCACATTATCCATGTGGTCACAAATAGCCTGGCATGCCATACCACCAAGTAGCTCCCTAAGGGGCCTCAAATGTAGATGAACCTAGGGCACTGCTAGATAGTAGGTGCACTTTCACACCCAATCGATCAAAACCCGCAAGAGTGGCTCGCTCCCACTCACGATACTGACAACTGAGGCCTTGAACCCCTTATATAGGCTTAGGACCAAAAGAAACACTAAAAATAGCGAGAACCCTAATCGGTCAATGCCCTTGCAACTCAACTCAAGAATCGCTTGCATCTCACCCAAAGCCTCCCCATGCTTCCTAAGCTAGTCTCGTGTGACTATGACACACGTAAGATATGATCCATGCACATGACAATCATCAATTCCTTAACATTGAGAGGAGCATCCAAGAAAAGAGGGGAGACATGGCATCTTCATTGACATCCTCACGTAGGGACAAGCCCCAACCATGGGTTATGGTAAAGTTTAATGAAGTGTAATTATTGTAAGAAGAACGGTCATAATGAAACTCATTGCTTCTTGAAAAGATCCATCACTCAAGAAGTGTCATGCTTGTGGAGAGATTGGCTATCAAGTCACCATCTCTCAAGAAGTGCCACTTGTGGAGAGATTGGCTATCTGGTGGCCATCTTGCACAAAATTGCAAGAAATCTTAGTATGCCTTGTTAAGGACACGCAACCTGCAATAAAGGCAATTTTGATAGTGTTAAGGGGGGTTTGTCAAGGCATTGAGCCTGTTGAAATGACTTGAAGCTATTGCCTTATAACCAGCCCTTAAAGCGTAGAATGCAATTCCGGGACAACAGTAGGTGCTCTGTGAGGGTATAGTCGAAATGTTGAACTAAGAGATTTAGAATGGCTCTAGTAGCCTTGTAAAGAGGACATGGTGAGGTCCCATTAAGAAATTCTAAACCTTGAGAAGAGTGGTTTGCTCAAACTCAAATGATTCTGTTGTATCTTGCATTTCAATCTCTCTCTCTCTCTCTCTCTCTCTCTCTCTCTCTCTCAGCTCACCTCTCGCCTGTGTGCCTCAGCTCCTGCTTGGTTGAGGTTAACTGCCTGAGCCCTACCTAGTTTCTCTACCCAGGTTTTGTTGCGTGGGGTTTTTTGCATCGTCTTCAACCCTTCAGCCTAAGTCGTGGCTCAAAGTCACGGTATTTGATGCATTTCTTAGTTCAAGCTCCATCTCACTTCATGCTACCACAACAAGCTTCAGTTTAGTCTCTTCACTCAGTTCAGCGCAGTCTGCTCTTCTATCTTTTAGTTCAACCGGGTTAGTTTTAGTAAGGGGTGGCCAAACCACGTTGGACACCATGGAATTTCCCAAGGTCAAGACCTTTTCTTTGACTCTAGCCACCGAGGCCTCTTACTCTACCATTGCAGCTTGCCTTTTCCCCATGCAAAGATGTAACAGAAGTGAAGGAGCATTTTAGACTGTAGGAGCATATCTATTACCTACATTAGGGAAGTGAGAGCTCAAGCTTCAACTTGCGGCCCTTGGAAGGACTTATATGATAGGAAGAGCAGTGGAAAACATGAATTTATGGCAGCAATACCACACAAATGCACGTATCTCTACCAACACCACAATTTGTCTCCTCAGTTAATGAGATAATCATAATCAAGTAAGTTATATCAAAGATGAGACGATTGTTGATGTTAGCAACAAAGTAAGTAAAGATGATCATTATATGGATGTAAAAGAGTACAAAGCTAGATTATTTTAAGATTATTTTTTCCTCTCCAACCTTTTATTAATTTTAATTTTCTAAAACTTACAAACCCTCCCCCTTATTCTCATGATTAAAGTTGATTTTTTCAATCATTAAACTCATCTCAATGATTACTTAGGGAATGCTAATGTTAATTGTTCTATTCCAAACCCCCTTCTTTTTCTATAGTAGAAAACTCTCACACACCCACTTATCTAAACCCTTTTTCAACTTTTTTCCTCCCCTTATAATTTTTTTCCCTCCATATTAACTCTTTCTATTTTACACCCTTTCCCTAAAAAGTGCATCCTCTTTCAATCACAAGTGTACTTTGAACTATTTAAGTATGTGGTTAAGCTTCTATTTTTATTGTTACCCCAATAACAAGGGAGGGCTGTTTATGACACCTGTCTTCCCAACCAAGGTTTAAGTTTGTTCTCACCACATTTTTTTTGTTGAATGGTGGTAGGTAGGCAGACTCCCCTCTTCAATAAAAGTGATGCTTGCTAGGACTTATCCAAGCTCAACTTCTATACAGTTTCCACACAGTCAATTCTACAAAATGGCCCAGTGCTGGTTTCCTTTCTAAGCAGGGATTCACCGACTTGTACAAACTTTTTTGTTAATGCAATTAGTCCTATTCCATTGTCTAGCTTTGCTCTTTTGTCTTTTCACTATGCAAAGGGGTGTTGTCAAATCTTACACACACACACACACATGCATGCACACACACACGCACGCATGCATGCACACACACACACACGTATATTTTCCCAACTATAAATTATTCTTTCATATACCTCGTGAAATCTCCCCTTTACACTCTCTTTTTAACCACCCCACACACCAAGCCCACTAATCGTCCCATACCTCTTCTATTTCCTTCTCAACCCATGCATTCGTTTGCTCCTTCTCCACTTATGACCTAAACTTTACTTGTGGCTTAAAATTTTATTAATTATCTAAGAATCCATATGGTTGTCTATATTCCTAGGTAAAGCGATAATAAGTCGGGGAAAACAGGCATTCCTTGTCTACTCAAACGTAACTATGATGTTCTAACACCTAGGTTGTTTGGATGGTGGCAGGTAAGTGGACGCCAACCTTGAAACATGGACTGCTTGAGGATTCGACATAAATTTTTTCAATATTATGTTTATCAAAATTTATATTATTTAAAATATTATGAATATTATGTATATCAAATTCTATATTATTAAAAATTCTTAATTTTGATCAATTTTTTTGCAAACTCTAGTTGTTGCATTTTTCTACTTAGATGTCTCAAACATTTTTTCCTTATATGTTTCCCTTTTTCACTTTTTATCAAATTGATGGAATTAATTGTATGGCTCAATTATTGATGGGACTTTTGAATCTACACACACACACACACACACACACACACACATGTATATGTATGTATAAAGAGGTTAACACTAGCATCTTTCAATCGTGCCCTTGTAACTCATCCATACATACATATATACATATGTATGTATGTATGTTTGTATAAAGAGGTTAACACTCTCCTCAACTACCTTTCATGCGTGTCCTCATAGCTGGTCCAAGGCGACACATTTTATCCTGCTTGAAAGAGAGGGTACCACCAATAGTGCATCTGCGACCAAAAGAATGTCATTGGTGCTTCCTTGGAGGGGCTTTGTGTTCTGAGTGTGGCTTGGGTGGAGGGACCTTTTATTCAAGGTAGGTACTGTAAAGAGAAGTTTCCATATGCCAATTTCCCATGTCCATGAGTGAGCATCCCTATTAAGGCTACAGGAAGTTGCATGATACAATTCAATGATTTTGGTATAGGTTGTAGCATTGGTATGCAAGTCTTCATTTGATCCATCCTGTCATGAATGATGCAAAGATTCTGCTTTGGGTCCAACTCTGAAGACAACCTCCATGCATAATATAGGCTTCTGCAAGACATTTGCTTCAAACAGTGTGCTTGTCTCTTTAGTAGCAATCATTCCCTCTCACTTTCTATCTTTGTTCTTTCTAGCTTCATTTTAAGTTCATAGCAAATGTCGCACTTGGGGAATGTGCTTGTCTTTGATAGACTAACTTGTTTGAATACAGTTCTCCATAATCTGCTAAATTTTGACCTTGACAAAGGTTTGTACTTTAACCTATCCATTGTTTTGTTGACTTCTTGCCAAATATCCACTTTCTTGTATATGGATGGGATGACCATTTGTGTCTCACGTTCCCCTGTTGTCATTGTATGACTTTTATGGGGCATTTTATCTGCATTATACTCAACAAACAATTGAATCACACCTTTCCCAACCTCTACATGCCTCATTCTATTTCGTATTATCTCCTTATATCCATGCATAGCATTTCGCACTCCAAGATCATATTGTTTCTTATACCTATATAAAGTTGTCTTTGGAATTCCCTATACTGTGTACCAAGCCTTGCAACAACAAACATTCATGTTTCCTATGAAGAACATCAATCCACTTGTGTTCCCCTCAACCCATTTGGATGTTTGTAGGTTGTTGTAAATGTGATTCACACGATCAATAGAACATTGACCCCAGTATTCTGTCGCACATTCAAAACCATTTCTCGATTAGCAACTTGACAACAACATCCTTTTCAACAGTCAATACTTGCAACCCTTTGGATAGCCCTGGGGATAGTTTTCATGGCCAACCGTGTTTCACTTTCATTCTTTTCCTTCTTTTTCCTATTCATCATCTTATATGGACGTTTCTTTTTGAGATGTTTAATGTTTTCCCCATGTAAGTCATCAGTGGAAAGGAAAAATTGTGCAATATTGTCCTCATTTCAGAAGGTTCTCTTAGCAACAATCTGATTACTAGCACCATCTTGCATAATCACTTGAGAAGTCACTATCCCCATCCCCTAACAGATTGGGGCTGTCATTCTTGGCCTCATCATTGTTGTCACATCAGCTCCTTTGTAGAAGTAAGGATAGCTTGCCCTTCAACCTAATATCAGGAGGTTTTGGGCCATCCCCACTTGATCTAGAACTATTTTTAGACTATGCTAACACCCACACCTCCATTTAGGATTACCGTGGCACTCTTGTTTTGGTAGGTGATTGAAAGTACACCAATAGTGTCATAGCTTTAGAAGTACTGGCCCAATTTGTTTGAAGTACTGGCCCAATTTGTTAGCCGGTATCTAAAGGAGGTTCACGGGGGCTTCAACTACCTCGGGCACCTCCTCAGTGGTGACCATCTGTTTATTCAGCCAATCGAAGAGATCTCTCCGAAGGACGGGGTTCCCTCTTAATAAAGTTGCAATAGGTATCTTTACTTCTGTGGACAAGAATGTGCCTAGACCTTCCACATCTTTAGGTTGGGTCATAGGCACTTGGCCTTCTGACTGTGGCTCTTTAAAGCCATAAAAGGACATAGGGTCCTCCTCTACAACTTGATGTCACGTGGGGTCCTCTTTGAACATCTTATGTCATAGGAGAGACCGTCCCATAGATGTGTCCCTTGATTCTTCCTCATCCACCTTTTCCAAGATGGCAGAGGATTTGGGGCTTTGTTAGGGGTTTGATAGTTTGGATATATTATGTCCGTGCCCTTGCTAGACCTGAGTTGTTGCACAATTTCTCTTGATAGAGTCTCAGACTAGCTATTGTGCTACAATGGAGCTCCTTATTCATAGCTATGGCATGGGCCCTAGTGATTGCATTTAGAGACACAGTAGAATCTTGACTTCTCTTAATACTCTGGTCTTAGGGTTTGTGGCTATTCTTGGGGTCCTCCTCATTGGCCAATCCTTGAAGAGATGATCCACCCCGCAGCTCGAGCACAATGGAGCATTCGTTTTGGGAGTGGTGTTGCGGGCAATGGTTGGCCATCCTTGTAGGGGTAGTCCCTTAGGAAGTGAAGTCCTTGACACTTGAAGCATGCCACGAGTTGGTGGTTAGCTAGTGTCTTGTAGGGACACCCACTGGCTCGGTGTGGTCCTTGACATGTATAACACTGTATCATTGGTCTCCATATCAAGGTATTCATGTCTTGGGCTCTTTGAGTAAAGGGAGCCATTTGGTACACTGGGATGTTTTGTTTGTCCTGCAAGATGTAATGTCTTATCTGGTCGGACTGGTATAAGGAACTCTCGTATGGCGAGGAGTCATTTGTCGAAGGGGAAGAATATGGATCCTCCCACTTGCTACGTGGCTCCTCAATAATCACCTAGTTCATTGCGGTGATTCAAGGTGGTGGAGATTGAGGGCCTAACATAGGTGATGGCAATGGGAGGTTTTGAGCCCGATAGTGCCCTTGATTGGTAGAGGGGGTTCCTTGAATAGCTAGTTGTGACTGGTTAGGTGGTGTGGGCAATGTCAGTCGAGGTTGCCTCTATTGGTACATTAGTTGGGGGATACCCTTGGGATAATGATAATGAGATGTCTCAGGTTTTCTCATCTAGCACAATGGGCACAACAGAGTGTCGATCTAGCCTCGAGGTGGAGCACTCATTCGTTGGGTAGCAGCCTGCCGTGCAGAGACCACACCAAACGTTATCTCTTTGAGGAAACATGTGAGGATTGCTTGGGCCTCCCTTATCAATCCCCCCTTGAGTTGTTGAGCCACTTGATTCAAGAGATCAGTGGCTACCTTGTTGATATTAGCGCCCTTAGTAAGTGGAGTTGCCTCCTTAGCTTCACCCACACTAATAATTTTACCAATGTGGGATCCATCGGACAAAGCCAATTGTGACTTTTCTATTTGGGCCTTGTCTTTCATATTGTCATCTAAGAGTACAATAGTTTTGCTACACAACTAAAACGACGTGGGGTTTAGGGAGAAAAGATGATCATGTAGCTTTGCATCCCTTAAACCAATGAGAAAGCATGGTGACAATCACTCATGGCTCATCCTCTCAAGGCTCACAATGGAAGTTCAAGTGTTTAGTCCTCACAATATATTCCCGTAAGGTCTCGTGGTCTTGCTTTACCTCATATAGCTGGTTAATAGGGCTCCACCTAGGATCTGTGGGGGCAAACCCTAGTATAAATGATTTGTTGAGCATTTCCCAGATGATCTTATCTTCAGCGCTCAATGACCTATACCATTGCCCTGCCTTTCCATCTAGGCTCAACCCAAATGCATTGACCTTGCCCAAGTAACCTATGTCCCTGAAGGTCTTGCAAATTTGCTTGAGCCTCTCTACATGGGATGCTGGGTCTCCCATTCCTAGAAATCTAGTGATAATTTTGGAGATGTGACTAGCCTGCTCCTTAACGAGCTAGTGTCCTTCCAACAAAGGTTAGTGGCACGGCCCCTCTTCCTAGTGCTTGCACTAGGATCCTCATTGCCTCATTGGTGAGTATCGTTTACGGTGTAGGAGGAGTTGCTAGTGGGGCTAGCTTAGTGCCATAATTAGGTGGCAATATGGGTGGATTGTAAAAGGTTGTTGTATGTGCAGGCATTGCATTAGCAATTTTGGGCCCCCTAGGACCTGGAGGTTTTTGGTAGGCTAGGCCGTATTGGCTGCCTCGCTGAGGGCCTGGGCATAGGCAGGTCACATTAGGCTTCGATCGGTAGGGAGCAATTGAGGGGTAAGGGGTGCCTTCTGAGGCTCCCACCCAAGATGGATATTGGAGGGGGCGAAAAGCCATTTTGTGTGGAAGCGTGTTCCCCCCAAAGTCCATTTGTTCATTTCCTTGCATCTCAAGACTGGTGGCGAGAAGCTATGTACCCTGGGCTAAAAGGTTCTGATGAAGGACAACTCCCCCTCATAGAACTAAACATGAGCCCCCATAGGATTCAATATTGAGGTGGTCATTCGGATACTCTATGCACTTTCTGACGTAGATGTTGGTGGAGGGACCTCCAACTCCTCAAGCTTTTGATGCTCTCTAGTTTGCCAAGCAAAGTGGGTTGACCATATCAGGGTTAGACTGTGCAAACCTCCCCATGAAGTTGGATAGTGATTCCCTAAGCCATGAGGCTATGGTTGATGGTGTGGGAGATTAGGGATGACTGAGCTAGAATTAGGAGCCATGCCCCCCCCCAACATTTGGGTTTTCCCCTGCTCCCACATCGAAGCTCATTGAGTCTTCCGAGCTGGAACTGTAGGGCTATGTATGGAGTGTGAGCTTGGATTGAGTTCCCCGATGCGGCTAATGCTAAAGTGGCCACTTGGTCCAATATACTGTTGTTGGAGGCACTATCTTTGGGCCCTGGTCTTGCTCCTAGGATTCTCCCAGATCTCCATTGCATGTAGGTAAGTCAAGGTTGGCTTCCTGTTTCTGGTTCTGCTAGTCAACTGGCTGACCTGACGTGAAATGGGTTATTGACCTGACATGCATTGGGTTTCTAATGTGGCATGCATTGTGATATAATGCAACATGTTCACTCTGAATTTTAGCTAATGTACCAGGTTTTTAGTTTTGGCAGGTTAGGGGCTCTGCTTGAGTATCCAGTGAAACTGGCCAATTCTTAGGGATGTTGTGGGTCCTCAGATTCCTTGGTGCCACTTAGTATGATGATTCCCTTAAAAAACTTCTCTTGTTGATTTTATGATCACACTCACCACTTAAGTCAATATTTTGGAAGGTCCATTCAGTATTTCTAGGTGGTTGGTGGTGGTTTGGAAACATTCTAGATCATCACTGAATGATCAGATTTGACTCATAGAAATCTGTTGACCATTGACCATTTAACCCAACGTGTTTGCCAAGTTATTAACCTGATTTGTGCTAAGATATTAACCCGACTTGCGCAGGGTTATTACTGCAATGGGTTCACTGGATTACCAACCCAACGTGCATTGGGTTAGGGTTGACCTCTATTTTGGGCAAGATTTTGTGCATTAATTATGCCAGCTGGTAGATTTGTTGTTAGGTGTCAGATTGTTAGTGGATGTGAGAGTGTCAGTTTGCTAATCCAACGAAATCAACATTAATGAAGTGAAATCAATGATAACCCAACAGGGTCAATGATAATGCAAAGGCTTTTTAACCCGCCATGTAGTACATTATTAATGCACCGTGTTTGCTGCATTACAATTAATGCAGTGCTTCTCTCTGGGATTGCCTGGTCGATGAATATTTTGGGATTTTTTGAGTTTCTTGGGATTCTCTGCAATGTTTGGAGTGCTTGGGGATTCTCTGCAGTGTTTGGAGTGCTTGGGGACTAGTTTTCTAGTTACTCCACCCACTAAACAACATGAAGCAACAAAAAGGAGTTGAAAATAAGAAAAAACAAGCAAGTATGGATCAAAATGGAAGGTTTTCTTCCCAAGTTGGGCTGTTTGTCATTCCCAATACCTTGGAACTTCCACCCAATCATCACCATTTTGCTTTTTCAGAGGGATGGGACTTCATCCTAGGTTTAGCAATAATTCTAAGTACTCCTAGATTTTCACACCTTCAATCCTTAAAAATCGAAAAAAAAAAGCTCGAGTTTCTTCCTACCTTACTGTCACTCAATTCCCTCTACTTTTTTAGCTCCTTCCTTACACAAAACACCAAAACCAAGCTCTTGGAAATGGGAGATAATGGAAGAAACATGTCCAAGCAAAAGAATACCTTAAACTCCTCGAGAATGATGCCAAAAATGTGTGGCCTCCGGTGGGGTGACTCACGTGTCATGGGAATCTTGAAGGGATGTTGAGGACTCTCCTCCTCCTACTCCTTGTGGGAGCAATGCAAGCACATGAGGTCCAAGAGTGTCATGCCAATGGTTTTTGGAGTTGTGGCAATGTGAATCCTCAAAAGAAGGAGGGGGGAGCAGAAGGGGAGAGGAGAGAGGGAGAGGGAAGGGAAAGCAGGAAGCACGAAGAGGGAAAGGGAGTGAAAGGCATTCACAAGGGCAAGAGCAAGGGAAACATAGACAACAGAGTCTTGAAAAAGAGGGAGATCTTCTATTTCTCAATCTTGCATGTATACCACTGAAGACCAAAGTCAAACTTTCTACCTTTTATACATAGCACGTTTTGAAGGGAGGGCCAACCCTGTTCTTCCTTACCACTCTCCCTATTTCTCATTTTAGAAGCACTTGGGCCACATGCCAAGGTAGAACTCCATTGTTTCCTCTCATCCTTTCCTTCTCTCTTCTCTATCTTGCAAAACATTCTGGGACTCCATTGTCCCATGGGGTTAAGATTGTTGTAGAGATTTATTTAATTTTAAACAAAATTATTAGGTACATTGCTAAAAAGATCATGTGAAGCACTAACCAAGTGTGTAGTACTATTGACAAGATTCTGAGTTCTGAAAAGTGGTACTACTTAATTGTTTAGTAGAAGTTACAATAGCTCTACTTGTACCCTTGTGTAGGAAAACTATTAGAAAGACTATATAGTACTCTTAACCTAATACTCTTATGCGTGTTGTGTAATACAAAATAGTACTCTTTATTAAGATCCGATAATTGATTAGCAATCATGATTGTAATAACAAACATTCAAAACTTATAGAAACACTACAAGACCAATGGTCAAATGATATGCCATTAGATATGCCAATGCATGTTGACGATGTTCCAATGGTGGCTCCAAAAGAAATCAAAGCATACAAAGCACAACAGATGCAAGAAAGCCTAGTCAAAGGATATAAGGTTGCCCACATTGATGAATTAAGGGATCATATCTTAACTCCTGAAGACAAAAAAAGCTTTTAGCTTGTACACTCATTTCTTGGAAATAAGTCCTACGACATTTGTGCTATAGAGCACAAAATCATGACACCTAATCATGCTAACACCTTTGTCCTAGACATGTTGTGCTAATGCTATCTGTCTTCATTGTAACATATTGAATACGTAAATATACTTGGCAAGCCCACCTATAGAAATGTAACAAGGATAGCCATAGTCCACATGGAAACATGCTTAGCTTGTATGCAAACATGTTGAGATTTTGAGGAGGCAAAAAAAATAATTACTCGAATGCTCAGCATGACATCATGCATGATGCAATAAATTATGATTAGATACATACAGTGCTATGTAACTAGAATGCCGTCTCGGTAAGTGGAATTATACTATGACATCTGCATGTCAATTTTTCTGGAGAGAGTGGTTACAAAGTAAGAGAAAAGATGGTACTTACATGATTTTGAGCAAAAACTTGGTTACAAAGTTTCAATTCCACTGGCAGATAAAGTAAAAGACTCTATAGAAAAAGATTGCGGGGGGGGGGGAGAGAGAGAGAGAGAGAGAGAGAGAGAGAGAGAGAGAGAGAGAGAGAGAGAGAGAGAGAGAGGGAGGGAGGGAGGGAGGGAGGGAAGGAGGGAGAGAGAGAGAGAGACCCACACACCCACAAAGGGAAGGCAGCAAGGGAGGGAGATACATACTCGTAGGAAAGGTGGTGTGAGATGAGGCTACTAATAGAAATTGATTGAACCACAAGGTAGCAAGGGAGGGAGATCATACTCGTAGGAAAGGCAGTGTGAGACGAGGCTACTAATAGAAATTGATTGAACCAGAAGGTTCTATCAATCTTTTCTTTCTGTTCTATTTTGTCTCCATGCGACTACTAATACAAATTGGGTTTTTAAAATCATAGGGCATATATTCCTAATGAGTTGACTTTATTAAAAAGTTATGTATCTTTGCAATTCCCGCATCAAATTTTCACAGGATTTGTTGCAATAGCTTGGCAATTTTGTGCTTGAATTTACTATGTATTCAAAAATTGCATTGGATCCACTGCACCTCCCTACTTTAGCTCCCCTCCCCTCAAGAAATCAACCATATTATACATTCCTCAAAGCTTGTTGGTTCATCAGCCCCCGTAAGCCCATGTAGGAATTGTGAAGCTGTAGATGCAATAAACCCCTGGATTCCTCATTAGATTGTAGCAAGCACTCTGGCTGTTCGGGGAGGGGGGAGATGACCCCATCATGTACTGGTTACAATTTCTGATTAGCCGGTGAGACATACTGTCCAGCGCAGGAAGCAGCAAAAGGTGTAGAGAGGGTGAATAAAAGACAGATAAAGGCGACGGCATCACCCCTTTAGCCTTAGGTTAGTGAAGACATGAAGGTGGGAGATGCGAACTGCGGGGACTGTAGTGAGGACAGGGGAGGCGAAGAAGGGCGCATGTTGACAGAAGCAATCCCACGGGGCACGGGTCTTATATCTTACAAAACAAGAGGTGAAGAAAAGTTTTGAAAGGACACATGCCACACTATCCCTCCCCCGCTTCCCCTCTCCTTCCCCCATCTCTCATGCTCTAATAACACTTTTTGGCTTGCTGCGAGGTAGGTCTAAGTGAAGGCGATTCTCAAGAAGCGAAAATGGCCATTTTCAATTTAAAAAAAATCATGATTTATTTTATGATCCACTTGCTATTTTCTTGTCTCCAAATCCTCAATATTTTTAGCCACTCTCTCTCTCCCCCCCCCTTCTCTCTTTCTCTCTCTCTCTCTCTCTCTCTCTCGCTTGTAGCTTATCTCTCCATCCTCTTTTCCGCGCTACAAATCCAATTCGTCTTCTTTTCTGGTATTTTAGATTTTGGGGAGGCCTTATCTTTAACTTATTAACCACGGACACCTAAAAAAAAGAGGAGAGGACACATGGTAGCTTGGAGGAGAAGGGCCTGTCACGTGTCATAAAGAAGGAGCTCTTGGATGGAGCATTAGAGGGGGGAGGAGGTGGAAAGACAAGAGGCAGGCTTTGGGGAGGAGGTGGAAAGCAAAGAGGCAGCTTTAGGGGCAAGGAGGAGATACAAGGTCAATGGAATGGAGGACACCTTGGGGAAGAAGGAGGAGATGGAAGATGAATGGAATGAAAGGAGGAGATGAAAGGTCTCAAGCCATGGGTTAAGACTTAGCCAAAATTTAAGAATCAAACATCCACCTTTAGATGGGGAGTGGTTGAGGATGGTCATGCATCTTTGCCCGTGCAAAGTACTGGTTCGTTCTCGTGAATGATTTATTATCACACCTTGTGACAACAGCCCTATTTGGCTATAAAACCCAAAAGAATCCCTATATGCACACAAGATTAGGTCTCTTGGTTTAGTCTCTCCAATTGTTCGAAGCTTTCGAATCCATTCGTGAGGTTGATTTTGCTTCGATTATGATGTTTTTCCGGAAGTCGAGATGACATGGAAGTCCCAATCCTTGCTGGGTGCACTCCTTAGACATGCAGATCTGCGCTACGAAGCTGGCTGCGTAGAGGATCGGAGCTTCTACGTCATTTCTCACACATGAATCAAGACTTATCCAAGAGATGCTATGCTTTGGTGAAACATTGCCCTCCTTCACCTTTAATGTCACCAGTTCTAGCCTTTTGAATCCTACCTTACCAGGAAAGTGCCCACACGCATTGCCTCGAAAAGCCACCTGCTCCCGATTATTGTGAACTGAAAGACGAAAATTTTGTCTGTGTCTTTCTCGCCTTGCACCACCGGTTTTCTAGAGCGGGGATGTCTTGTATGCACATTGGCTGCCATGTGCTACAGGTTTTTGGTAGGAAAGGAGGTAATGCTAAGATTTAGGGGATATAGCGTTTCCAATTGGTCAGATTTCTGGACACTCGTACTAAAATATTTCTTGTCAGCTTGATTTTCATTGTTACTGAGGGAGATAATATGCGGTGTATGAGAGAGAGAGAGAGAGAGAGAGAGAGAGAGAGCGCTTTTGAGGCTTTCAACAGACACCGAGTTACAGACTGGGTATTTTGTAACAGTCCACTTATTTTCAAAGACCCAGATTTCAGGTGAGATTGAAAGCTGGTTGAAACTTGAAGCTACTTTTTTGTAGTGGCTCAGACAGTTAATTCTGGCGGTTGTTTTTAGTCTGGTATGGCCCATGGAGCTACAGGCAGAGTACGCTAATTTGAATCACTCTTTGTTACAGAAATTCGTCTAAGTCTGTCCTTATTGTGGGACGATGTCAATTAATTAGGTGATTTGCCTACCGTAACGTTTTGCTGGTTTGCATCTTGTGGAATCACCTGTTGAGCATCAAGGGAACTGCAAAGCCAATTGCATGACCACTTCGGAGAAGAGCACAAAGGAGAGGATCAACGACAGGTTTGGTAATATGGCTCAGGATTTCAGGACACTGTGTAAGCAGGGCGGTTGAAAGACATGCTGGATAGTATGAACGAGAAAGCTAGCTCTAATTGGATTTTTCTCTTCCAGGCTTGTATTAAGTTGAAAGCCCTCACAGAAGCAAAAAATGTTCATGCTCACATCATGAAGAATGGATTTAAACCAAGTATCTTTCTTGAGACTACTCATTGACAAGGCTTGCAAGGTTTTCGGCAAAATGACAAAACGAGATGTTGTCTCTTGGAATGCAATGATTGCAGGCATGGCATTCCCGAGTAGGCTTTTGAATTGTTTTTGCAAATGGAACAGGATGGTGTGATACCAGATGAAGTTACCTTTGTCAGCATCATTAAAGCAAGTGGCAGGTTGGGGAACTTGGAACATGGCAAGCATATTAATGGTCAAATGATCTACATTGGAATTAATCAAGACCTCCTAATCAGGAACACCCTTATTGACATGTATGCAAAATGTGGAAGCATGGAGGATGCATATCGAATGTTTGAGAATACACCCTTACGCAGTGTGGTCTCTTGGACAGCAATCATTGCAGGATACGCTAGACATGAACACGGTGAAGAGGCTCTTGAACTCCTTTGGCAAATGCAAAATGAAGGTGTGAAGCCAGACGAAGTCACTTTTTTGAGTGTCTTCAGTGCATGTGTCAGTGTAGGTGATCTAGAGCAAGGCTAACAAATCCATGCCCTTATAATGCAGAGAGAAATCAAGCCAAATTTATATGTGGGCAATGCTCTTGTAGACATGTATGCAAATATGTGGGAGCATGGGGATTGCAGGCCAAGTGTTTGACACAATGTATAAACGAGATGTGGTCTTATGGACTGCAGGATATGTTAAACTTGGCAATGCAAAGGAAGCGTTTAGATATTTTTGGCAAATGCGCCAAGGTGTGAAACCGAATGAGGTAACATTTTTAAGCATCCTCAATGCTTGTGCTATCCTAACCCCATTGGAAGAAGGTAAGCAGATCCATGGAGAGCACACTTGTCGTCATGTATGCCAAGTGTGGCACTGTAGAGATTGCACGTCAAGTGTTGTATATGCATGAGCAAGATTCAGTCTCATGGAATGCAATGATTGCAGGATATACTCACCAGGGACAGGCTGAGGAAGCTTTCAACCTTTTCCAGCAAATGCTACAGGAAGACATTACAATGGATGATGGGACTTTTGTGAGTATTCTCAATTTGTGTGCCAGCATGACAGCTCTTGAAAAGGGTAGGGAAATCGATGCTGACATCATCAAATGTGGATTCGAGTCAGCTGTATACGTGGGAAGTGCTCTCATTGACTTGTATGCCAAATGTGGGAATCTCAAGAGTGCACAATGCATATTGTGCAAAATGCCTAAGAGAGACGTGGTCTTATGGACCACCATGATTACAGGATATGCCCAACATGGTGGTTATGAGAAAGCTCCGCAAATTAACAAATACACCAGGAAGGTGTACAGCTGAACCATATCATTTGCCTTGGGGTTTTTTCTGCATGTAGCCATGCAGGCCTAGTTGATGAAGGTGTCGAGTCTTATAAATCCACGAGTCAACAACATTATATAGTGCCAAGAGTGGAGCATTACACCTGTATGGTTGACCTGCTGGGCCGTGCAGGGCAACTGAAAGAAGCAGTGTGTTTTATACGAGAGAAGACATGCCGACCTAGTGCTGCGGTCTGGATGGCCGCGGATTTATGGTCATGTAGAGCTAGCAGAACATGCTGCAGACTGTATTCGTGAGCTCAATCCACACAACACATCTGTTTTTGTACTTCTGGCAAATGTCTATGCCGCAGCTCACAGATGGGTGGATCAAGTAAATGTGTTGAAGAAAATGAAGGAATTACATTTAACAGAGGAGCCTGCGCATAGCTTCATTGAATAAAGTGCACATGTTTGTGACACAAAATTGGTCTCAAAGAAATCCTTGAAGAGTTGAAGAAGTTGGTGTTGCAAATTGAGGAAGCTGCCTATATCCCTGAGATCTGCCGTACATCTCAGAATCCAGAGGAATGGATTGAATTTTTCTCTGGTTATCACAGCAAAAGGTATATATTGCTCATGGGCTGATGATCACACCCCCTTTGACAGCAATTCATGTTGTTACAAACCTTTGGCTGTGTGAAGATTGCCATACTGTTATGAAGTATATCTCCAAGCTTGTTGGGATACAACTAGCTGTAAGGGATGCAAACCAATTCCACCAATTATAGAATGGAGTCTGTTAATGTGGAGGTTATTGGTGACTGTGGTCAAAGGTGATCATGATAGAGAGTTCAGAATTGAGAGAACAATAGAAATGATAAGAGATCTGCCATCAGCACAATTTGCTACCAAGTGAAATGAAACTGAAATATGCATGCTTTACATGCCAAAACTCTTGTAAATTTGTTGTTAATACATTCTACAATGATTCATTATCTAGATTATAGTTCATATTAATGTGTGCATTATAGCATGGAATTGGGGGTAATGAAACTCATATCATAGCGACCACACACATCAGCTAGACTAGGGAAATGCGAGACAGCATGTCGGCTAGCGGCTACAGAGGAAGAGAGCGTCAAACAAGGAAAACCAAGAAAGAGACGAGAGGTGCGTGGCCAGGCAAACGTGCCATTCTGGTCATGATCAATGTATTTAACAGTTTAGCCTTCAACGGCTCTGAACTGCCCATAGGGCTACATCAAGATTCAGGTGCCAACATGGACTGCATGGGAGCTGACTCAGCAGAGTCGTCATGTCTTCTCCCCCTTTGGAAAGAATGATCTTCGTGGGAGTAGTAAGGCTTGATCCTTGAAATGTGGGCGGTTGTTTTGGTCTTTCTTCGATCAGGGCTGCAACGTTGGACTTTGTAGGTAGTTTTCCCTAGTGGTTTGATGATTCGATAGGGACCTATCCACTTTGCAAGAAATTTTTCGGCAAGTCCTTTGACTTTGGTCGGGTAATGGATCATGACCAGATCTCCTGTATTGAAGTTAGCTGGTTTGTGCCTTTTATCATAGAGAAACTTCTGACGTCCTTGAGCTCGGCGGAGGTGCTCGGATGAATTCTGCCGTATGAATGTTAGCGCATCTTTGAGATAAGCTGCCCACTGTCTAGCTTCCTTGTGTTTGATTTTAGACGACTCTATCATCCCAATTTCAGGAGGGAAATTTGGTGGCCTCCCATAAAGAGCTTCAAAAGGACTGATTCTTGTGGACTCTTGGAGAGCTGTGTTGTAAGCTGCTACAACGTAGGGCAGAGAAATATCCCAATTGGAATGCTCTAGATCTACATACATAGCTAGCATCAATTTTATTGTGCGATTGACAATCTGGATGGTAAGGACTTGTATATGTTGTTTCACACTCAACCGATCAGCAAGAATTCTCACAACTTCCGACTTGAAATTCGTTCCTTGGTCTGAAAGAAGATGTTCAGGGCATCCATGTGGTAGTATCAAATTCTGCATCAAGAAATCAGCGACTTGTCCTGCAGACGCGGTCTTGAGAGGCTGAGAGATTGTACATCTTGTCAAGTAATCTGTTAATACTATGATGTACTTGTTGCCATTTGAAGATGTTGGGAAAGGACCCATCAGATCGTAAGCAACCAGCTCAAATGGTCTGGAGACTCAAATTGACTGCATTTTTCCTGACGGCTTTGTGGACGGAGTCTTGAACGATTGACAAGTTGGGCATGATTGGAGGTACTGATGTACGGATTTCCTCATTTTTGGGCAAAAAAATTTTTGTTTGAAGTTTCGTGAGAACCTTAATGAAACCTAAATGACTTCAAAAATACTGTCATGAAAAGAATGGAGGTACTGTGTTCTACAAATCGATGGCACAAATATTCGGGGCTGGAAAGGAGCCTTGTGGAAATACAATAGTCCATCAATGTCTCTGAGAAACAATGGAGGTTTCTTGGAATTTATTTGTTGGCGGATCCTGGTGATCTCAGGGTCTTCCGATTGCATCTGCTTGAGTTTGTCAATAGAAGGCAATGATTCTGATTTGGAGGAATGGGCAAAGGTGTTCTTCTGGCCACTGGTAAATTCTCTGTCGTTTGAACTGAGCTTACATGTGATCGTGATAGTGCATCTGCTACCTCGTTTAATTTGCCCGGTCTGTATGTTATCTGAAATTGATAGTCTTGTAGCTACAGGACCCATTGTGCTAAACGACCCTGCACACGTCTTTTCTTGAGCAAAGATGTTAATGCGGCATGATCAGTCTGCACCTCGAAATGTGTCCCATGAACATAAGGGTGTAGTTTTGACAATGCCCAGACCACAGCAAAACACTCAAGCTCAGTATCTGCATACCTGGATTCTTGAGGTGTTAACGACCTGCTTAGATAGATGATTGGCCGTAGATTGTTTTGATCATGTTGTAGGATTTCCTTTTCCCTTTCCCGTTCTCACTTCCGTACGCAGATTTCTTCTGGTCACGTTTTGCCGACCTTCCTTATTTCCCATAGAATCCTCGGGGCAATAACTTACGACGAGCCCCGGGGGGGCCGAAGGGGATAAGAAGTGATGGGGGAGGGAAAGGGTTAGGGGAGAAGCAAGGGAAAAGCAGAGTGATGATTTTGGACCAGGAAATAGCTGGTCTTTGTTTCTCCAAACGATTCTAGCCTAAACCATCTGCAGAAGCATCGGTTCTTATTATAAAGGGTTTCTGCAGGTGGGGATAACGGAGAAGCGCATCCTCTTGTAAAGCAATACGAATGTTGTCAAATGCTTTTTGACATTCATCAGACCGGACGAATTTTGCATTTTTGAGCATCAGATTTCTTAAAGGTGCTGACATTTGAGCAAGTTCAGGCATGAAACGGCCACTGAAACCTGCCATACCCAAAAAGTGCTGAAGTTGCTTTACATTGGTAGGAGCCGGAAACTTGTGCAATGCCTTGACTTTCTTTGGATCGGGCCGAATACCATCACTGGATATTATGAATCCGAGATACTTGAGTTGAGATTTCACCCACTTGCATTTTTCTGGGTTCAATTTGAGATTATGTTGTTGGAGCAGACGTGAAACTTCTTCTAAAAGTATTTTATGCTCCTCCCAAGAATGCGTGTGAATCAATACATCATCTAGATGGACTAGAACTTTGCCTTGGATAATCAGATCATGCAGAACAAAATTCATGACTCTTTGAAATATCCTGGGAGCATTATTGAGTCCGAATGGCATCATATTGAATTCATATAAACAGAATGGAGTTCGAAATGCAGTTTTAGGTCGATCCTCTACTTTGACTGGAATCTGCCAATATCCTGCTTTAAGATCAAGAGTAGTAAAAATTTGAGAATGAGCAAGGGAATCCAAAATGTCATCCAATCTAGGAAGTGGGTATTCATCTCGTACAGTCACTTTGTTGAGAGGTCTATAATCAATGCAGAGTCTGTATGTATCATTATCTTTCTTGACCAAATGTGGTTCACATGCCCAAGGACTTTTAGAATGAGAAATAATGTTGTTTTTGAGCATTTCTTCAACGTGTTGGCACAAAACTTGAATTTCTTTACTGGAGCGTCTCCGTTGGGCAGTAGAGATTGGACGCGAAGTTCCAGTAGGAATCTCATGGAAGATGTTTGCTGTAGTGATCGTTGGAATTGGTCCTGCAATGCGGCTTTGAATTTTGACAGTAATTGCTTTATTTCAGATTGTCGAAATATATCAGCTTGAACCATTGTCGAAATTATGTCATGATTTGTTATTCTTGAGTACAACCAAGGGACAGTTACAGAGTTTTTTAGATGTAGACATTTTTTTGTCAAAATCTATTAGTGCTCGTTGTTGTGTCAGGCAATCACACCCTAAAGTAACTGAGAAAATCTGTTCTGGAAGGACAGTTGTAGGAACATGAAAAGTGGAATTCTTGAATTGGATTTCTAAAGATCCTAAAGATGACTGGACTGAGGTTCGATTATCACCAAAGGTGACACGACTAGGTGGGACTGAATAAACTGGGATCTTGTGATCGAAGATGAACGACTTGTGGGCAGAAGTGATAGAGCTTCCTGAGTCAATTAGAACTAAAAGGGGTTTCCTACGAAAGAAGGCAATGGGAGGAATATTTGGAACTTGCTCCTCCTTCAGGACGGATCTTAGGATCATGGCCGAGATTTGAAACTTACAGAGGACGGAGATGAGCAGTCAGATTTGCTACTTGCAAGTTTGATTGGACTAACTCAGAAAGCAATGCGGCTAGAACTTGTGGCGTCAGTTGTTACGAAGGAGAATTCTGCCATTCGGGTCGTGATCAATGTATTTAAAAGTTTAGCCTTCAACGGCTCTGAACTTCCCATACGGCTACATCAAGATTCACTTTCCAACGTGGACTGCATGGGAGCTGACTAACCATTGTCGTCACCATATTCTTTAGTTTCTTTTTTCTTTTAACTTCTCAATAAGAGCTCTTCTCATCTCCTCAATGATACTTTACCCTTTACAAGGGCATGACGCTCTTCCCACACATATTTTAAGATTGTAAATTGGTCAACGCCATCATTGATCGAATTTGCACATCCACATACCAACTTCGTGTTACCTTTCATGCCGGAACTCTCAATGACAAGAGGGACAAGCTGCAACGTTTATGCAAGATGGGGTGGGGGGGAGGCATCGTGGATTTTTTTGGGTTTTTCATTGACGTCATGAGCGGTGCTTCTATTTTTCGTATCGGGTTTGTTTTGAATGGATTATTACTTTTTCGTTGAAAGTTGACAAGCAGCCGAAATATTATGGCAATTTTATTAATAGAGGATGCAAAAACAATCACACAAAGATGCACAACTTTGCGCCTAGACATAACAGTGGGGTCAAACAATCTTGAAAATTGTTCTCTTCCAGGGATGGATGTATCTTGTGCAACTGTGCCCACACGGGATACAATCAACCCTTCTTAAGGCCCCTCCTCTTTGATGGCTCACATGGCCGGTGCCATGTCCCATCCTATCTCCTACCTCCCTAATCCCCTTTTGGAGAATCGGTTGTAGCCCACAAGCATGTGAAATCTCTCGAACATTCTCTCTTTCTAATCAAAATGCATACAAATTCTACTGATTGTAAGTACTGTTCTCTAGACATAGTCTTCATACAGATTTGGCCTTAGGGAAGTACTCTTTCTAGTCAAAGTCTTCAGCAACAATCCAAAGACCATACAGGTCGCTTAGGAGGAAATTAAAAAAATGATAATGGCTTGTGGAGACTCCTTTTGAGATTTCTTGAAGAGAAAAATAGAACGAGGGAAAAGAGATGGAAGACTCAAAGGGAGGCAATATGAATTGACCTCTATCTCCATAGGAGATGAGATTTCACTTAAATACAACTAAATATCTTGGAAATATAAGGGGAGAGACGAGCTTTCATACACTCGGGAGAAAAAGAGAGCTCTGAGACTACTCGTGGAAGAAGAGTAAACTACATAGAGGAAAGAAGAGTGAGCTAAAGAGAGAAAAATTCTACTTGAGAAAGCATATAGATGGGGCTCATGGAAGAGAGAGAGAGAGAGAGAGAGAGAGAGAGAGAGAGCTTGGGAATACAAGAGCTACCACACCATGATGGCAGAATGGTGGAAGACTTGTTGAACAAGGGAGATGAGGGCCCTTTTTATAGGTACTTTGTCACCCTCCACTGAGTTACTGAGTTACAATAGTGGCCTATAGATGCCTTTCTCAATCGATCACATAAGCTAGTATGTCATCCTCCATGTGTTTTTTTGCTACTCTTGACATCCATGTTGAAGTATCCCATGGCATCTTTGACTATACAAGGGATAAGAGCTACTATATTCTAGAAAGACTTTTAGGGGATTCTAATGAAGAGATCGGAGCTTGCAAGGTTGCCCTTTCATACTTGGTCCATAATACTCCTAGCAAATTTCCAATGTAGAGACCAACTCACTCTCTCATTGATCGCTCTAGTTGCAACAACAAAGCATTTGGTTGCTCTTAACATCCCAAACCTCAAATCATTGCAAACACCCCTTGGACCCAATCCTTTTTCGTAGTAGAGTTTGGTAAGGTCGCACGCCGAGTCAAGGGTATAACTTCAAGTAAATCTAGCAAGATCCCAATATAATCACTCATGGACCATATTAAGGTCGACATCCTTGAACAAAATCTCAAAGAAAAGATATTGAGATTTTTGCTTTTGTCCCTCAGAACACATTAATCTTCACCATTCTTGTAGTTCATACACACTTGAGTTAGCAACCTCAAGCTCCTTTAACTCTTTCCACTCCAAAATCACTCTCACATCAGAAGCATGCCATTGTAATGACCACACCATAATCATTAGGTAGAGGCAAATTCATTGTAGAGATGCATGTACCACTGTCTCCACCAAAGATATGACATGAAAGCTGGGGATAATGAAGCTCCATATACTTCTTAGATTCATTCTTGTTTGCACTTAGTAATATGAGCCCTCTCATCTCCTTAATCTATTAAGCATTGAGAGAGGCTAGGTTTGTTCGTGTCCTTGAACGTAATCATGAGGTTGCAAGCTAATAGAGAGCTTCGCAAGAAGACCAAGGCTAGCATGTCACAAACTATGGAGGTGATAAAGCTTGCATGAGCAAGTATCGATTTTGCTACTAAAGTTGGGAAGGGACCCAATAAAGTGATCAACCAAATGGACCAACAATATCAATAAGGGGAGAGGTGGAGCACTCAAAGGCTATTCCTTCATGAGGTGCAAGAAAGATGAGTAGAGAATGCCTTTACATACAAAATATAGATAAAGATGGTTCAACAATATCAATTAGGATAGAGGTGGAGCACTCAAAGGCTAAGGATGTTAAATCATCAAATATTATAACCTTTGGGGACAAAATAAACATTGATAAAACAATCGACTGTCTCAATCTAGAAGAGTCATGTAATGATCAAAGTAGGGAGGTTGTGAACTGCACTCAATGGATACTTCAAAGCTGCAATATTTGATCATATCCCAAAGGAATCAAGGGGAATATAAATGTGACTAAAATCCCTAGAGAGTATAATGGAAAATTGATAATGGAATTCCATCCTACATATGGAAAGGTAAACGGACTGGACAACATGGAGCAAAAGTATGACCGTCACATTTAGACGAGATCATTGAGAAAAAACATGGCAATTAGTTGCATAGTAAGGGTGAGCTACTGCATTGTGTCAATGGGGGAGAATGTTTAGGTGAGCGGTCATATTTAATATGGATATTTTAGTAGTTTAGGAAAGCAAAGTTAGGCAAGCGGGCCCTACTCTATGGTAAGATTGGTATGAGACAAGGTATTGACTATTCTTCTCCATGCCCTTTTTTGTGCAAGAACGTGCCTTCTAATAGTGAGTTAGTGAGGAATGGAAGAACAAGGGCTCTCATAAAGCTCCATGTGGAGACATTTTCTAAGTAGGAAGGCATGATACAATTAATATTGAAACAATATATATAGCCTATACACATTGCTCCACAACAATAAATGTGAGCAGTCATAAGCTCAATGGAACAAAAGCATAATCACTCACATAAGATCCACAATAATCAATCATAAGCACCACAATCATAATCATAATCTATCATAAGCTCCATAATGATAACTTTAAGTGCCCACAAGCTCCACAATTTCAAATGCAATGAGTCATAAGCTCCACATACATTGCACCACAATAATAAATGTGAGCAGTCAAAAGCTCCACTGACTACAACAGTTCATAAAGACAAAGCTCCCTTCATAGTCTTAGTCCCTCTTTTTGAGGGTGCTCCAAGGTCTTTAAGAAAGAAAACAACATGAGATCATCTCTTTCAAGAGAGACGCAGTGTTTCCCTCGTTCTACATAGGCACGAGCCATGTTGCTTCTGCTTGCAAATGCATCCATGACCACGTCCCCCTCCCTCGTGAAGGTGTGCAAGAGAAACTTGCAAGGAATAAATATTTGTTAACAAACCATTAGTGTATCTGGTTGCAAGAAACACGAGGCACCAAAATTGGTTGCAATTGCTTGGTCAAGTCTAGTTGTTGCTCTGCGCCACTAGGTAGAATCTTGCAGCCTCCCTTGTGACTTTGAAGCTGTTGAATAGAGACTCACTTACCCAGTTGCACTCAGCCATGCAAATCACCTCCCCAAGTTTGATCTCTACTAATTTCCTATTGTAGTACTTGGGCACTTTGATTCTTTGGCACTCGAACATGGCTAAAACCAGCCAACTGATCTATCACCAACAACACATGACATGGTAAATATTATTGTGCATTATTTCAAATAGCTTTCATGCTTAAATGGTTTTATCTACATTCTCCATGGGGTCGTACCTCGCATATCCACACTCGATGAACACCATCATGGTGCGATATAGTATGCCTCCATTGCCCCCTGCTACACATAATACATATGGTATGGCAACAAGCATGTCATAATCAACCACCCCCCATCTCCTACCACCCAGAATGCCAAGGCCGAAATAACATCCACAAGAATGACATTCAAGGTGTTCGAGTCTAGAACTTCTGTTCCAGCGACACACTCAACCAATATTGACGTGGGAAAGTTTACCCACATCATGCCTGTCGTTGCCTTGCTAGGTGAGCCACCTATTGTGAGGGATGGAGTGTGACTAATTTTAAAAAAATTTACAAAAGCCCTACATAAATAGACCACGACATCAATACTCAAATTTAAAGAAGTTATGAAAATATAGTTCTAGATCCAAGGTCAACCAAATGGATACCTGTGCTGCTTCCCTTGTCCAAGAGCATGTACACATCTATCAAGTTAGCTTTAATGACTAAATGGTATACCTCCACCTCCACCTCCACCTCCATCTCCACCTCCACCTCTGCAGCTAGTTGAAAACCATGGTGTCATGAAACACCCTACATTTACTGACCAACCTTGCTTGTAAGAGAGGATAATGTTGTTTCATGATCACTTAGCCTTTCCCAGATCCATATTTTCATCGTCATCTCCCCCCTCCTACATATCTGTGTCATCTCCCCCATTTATCCTTCCTTCCCCACTAGGGCCACCTTCAAACTCCAAAGTCGTTGCTGCCTTTGATGTGCCCTCATCATGTCTTGCCTTAGTGGGTTTCTCCCTCTTTGTGGTGGAACCAATATCCTTTGTCTTCTTTTTTTGTGAAGCCATCCAAGCCACAAACTCTGGGCACACACAAAGACGAGGGTGAGTTCCACTGCATGGCTTCGTATATGAATGGCACATACATGCATTAATTGAGTTGAAACAAGACAAACGTACATTTGCGCAGCTTCTATTTGGTGTGAGGGACCTTCTTCCCCGAGTACTCTAGCCACCATGGGCATATTTGGCATCTCCCAATTTGTTAAGCCACTAGGGCGCTTCAAGAACGAGTCAGGAAACATGACAAGGGCCCTTCCTTCACCAACTAATCATCGCACTCCTGTGGTGGGTCCTTGAGCTTACCCTATCAACAAGTAGGCAGAACTAGCTACAAGAAATTCACACTAGTTAGAAACCAACACTTGCCTCCATGTGATGTGTGGAGAGGAAACTCATATAAAATGTTACCTGTACACCAGGTGACACACTGACATAGCATTTGTGGTTTCTTGTCACCAAGTGTTGAGCTCTTCATGCCTGTTGCTATTTCTAAGAACATGTCCTAGAAGTGTAGCTGGCAGCATGCTCTAAAATACTTCATTGCATCTCCTAGAATCTGTACGACAAGTTCATTAATGTCTAGATCGACATGCTCTATCAAGTCACATGCTAGGTCCACCATTTTGGCCTAATAAGTTTCTCTAGTAATGTATTGTCTCCATTCCTTGTTGTCTATTGGCATGCCAAGCTCCGCCTATAATGATACATTGGTAGACAACACAGGTAACACATCCTTTTTTTGCCATTAGACAAACCATTATTCATATTACACCTTAGAAACATTTATAAATATAAGCGATAGTTCCATTGCATGGTCACATAGAACACATTTGAGAATAGGAGACTCCAATATAGTATACTTCTTTTTGCTGAGCCCAATATGCTGAGCTTGTCTTCAGTCACAATCTTTCCTTTCGAGTCCCAATTTATGGTGAATAACACACTAAAGAAACCCTCCCTATTAGCAAGATTAGCGATGGATTGCATCTTGTTTCCTTTTGCCTTGACCTTATCCTCCGCACTCTGTAATGCTTTATCTTTCATCTTCTCACAACCCTCTAGCGAGGGATTGGGTGTCCACTGTGTCCATCTCCTCTTTGAACTTATGTTGGTACTCCTCCTGCATATAAGCTGCCCACAATCGTGTGAGATAACATGTGGAAAAGTATTGCGATGCAAGGAATGAATAACTATAAAGCACTTACCCTGAAAACAAATTGTGCAAGAACAACCGTTGGCAAGTTGTACCAAGCCTTGATATGCCCACTCCTCTCCCTTGCAAGCATGGCCTCCACTAGCCTTTGGTCCTCGTGGGCATAATAGTGCATGAGTGTTTCTCTATCTGTAGTGCTAAACTTTTGCATTGTGAAGATATCATGTGCTATTGTGTGAGGGACATGTAGATGGAGCAAGCCTGCACATAGAGATGCAATGGGTGAGATGATTGTTTGCAGTATACACAAAACACTCCAAAGCACACCACTAGCACAATCAAGTGGTGTGATACCTATTTATCTCAGCAAGGGCAAGAAACACCTCTCCCTCCTGCGCGCACTTGAACTACAAGAACTTGCAGCACACTCTAATGTGCCATTGTTGGGAAGTTTGAATATACTATAAGGCAAATGTAAGTTGCAAGTTCCCAATGGTGGGAAGGATGAACACATGGTAGCAAAGAAAAGTCAAATACATAATAGGCAAGACAAGGTACTTATGTTTATCTACCCTAGCTAGGCCATCAGCGTGTGGTTGCCATCCCAAACCAAGAAATTTTTGCCCCTTAGGTGCACGCAATATGGTTTTGAATCAAGGTCATTCTCAAATTCTTGGTTTACAACGGCCCGCTATGGTGGCAGTCCTCATCGGTCCTTATAAGGTCTAGCTCACCCCAATGCCCAAGTGATACAAGAAAGTCACCCCTACTATCGATGTACCCCTGAGAATCAAACCTATCCTCGACAACTCCTAGGTTGTCGCCCACTGTCTTGGTGGCCTTGCTTTTGACAAGCTTGCACAAGGGTATCAATCGGAGCTTTGAATTTGCTCTCACTGTAATGTTGTCCATCACTTGCTGCAACAAGTCCACCTTGATTTGTTTCCCATAACGGGTACCTAGCTCTCTCAGATAACGAATCTCCCCATGCTCCTTTTCCCGCACATCATGTGTGCCATTGCTACTCTCTTCTACTACTGGTCCCTTTTCCTTACTCTGAACATCTCCACCAGTATTCTTTGGTTCCTTTCCTTTACTTTGAATAGAGGCTTGCATGTCAATGTTAGAGATCACAGAGGTATCATGGACATCTTCCTCTTGCATTGCGACCAAGGAAGAAATCTTTGAAGCATGCATTTAATTTGAAGTGACCTCGAGATGGTTGATTCTCGTGCCCTCTTGTGAGGTGTCTTTTGATCTGCACTATGATCACAAAGGGTACCGAGAACCTTGACCACTCCTCGACGCCATCTGTAACACAAGAAACTGATAGTAAAATCAGGATTTCAAACAACAATAAAAAAGAGACTGTGAAACATTAGTGATCTAAAGCCTCAGAATGGTTATATTTTAGTTATATATAGTTAGTTAGTTAAGTATATACAGTTAGTTATGTGTAGTTACTTAGCTAGGTAGTTAGTTATATATAATTAGTTAGTTAGTTATATATATATAGAGTTAGCTATATAACTAATTATAGTTAGGTTGGTTAGTTATAGTTAGAACTATAGCTAGTTACAATTATAGTTAGTTATAGTTATAATTATAGCTATAGTTAATTATAGTTACGGTTATAGTTAGAGATATTTTTAATTTTAGTTAGTTATAGTTATAGTTCTACAACTCGTTACTTATAGTTATTACATAACTAACTATATCTAGTTATATATAGTTAACTATAGTTAGTTATATAATTATAGTAAGTGAAAGATCGTATTAGGAAAAGTGGGAAAATCCCAAGTCCCACTTTTTTTGGCACCCACAATTTTGATCTAAAAATAATAAAATTTGAAACAAACTTTTATCAAGATACGTGGCATGAATTTGTGAATAGCACTAGCTCATTAGTAGACGTTGAAGTTAGTATGATCAATAGATACAACATATCGCCAATAATCAATGGAAGATTTGGCTTTAAATCCTTTATTAGTGCACTTAAATTTCAATTTTATTATACTAAAATTCACTTTTTTTTTGTGCAAGTTTCATTGTAGATGTTGCTTGGATGCTTGAAGATTTGCCTTCAAATCCTTTATCATTGCATTCATTTTCAAAAATTTAACACTAAAATTCACTTATATTTGCTTGTTTTTTTTAAATTTTGTATATTTGCGTGGATGCAATTAATGTTTTTTTTGGCAAGAAAAGGAGAATGTCCTTGGGTTTCAATGTTTTTTAAAATGTTCTTTCTTTCCTCTCACTTTGATTCATTCTTAGCAATCCAAATTATTATAATTGTTATATTTTCATTATCACATTTAATATTTCTAAAGAACCACATTAGTACACATCCATATAATTATATAATAGAGACGGAACATGAGTAAATGTCCCTCAAGCTTTTAGACATTAAACATAATTAACAAAAACAACATCATGAGTCAAGGCCTTATTGTTACAAGAAATTTGGACTACTTTACAATAATAGCATCTACATGGGTCACAATGGAGTCTACAGACTTTTGTGATGCTTCTTGTTTAGGCTGTGATTCTTTGGAGTTAGAATGAATATCTACTTCCTATACATGCTATGATGCTTTTGAAGTGGACTCAATATCTTCTTCCTCTGCAAGTGGTGATGCTGTTAGGGTGGATGCTTTAAGTGTAGGCACTCTGTTGGAAGCTATGATACTTTTGAAGACTCAATCGTCTGATGTGTTGCTTTGGGTGTACATTGAATCTCGTCTATTTCAGTTGCATGTTGCTTCTTGTTTGTAGCAATTAGATCTTGAATGGTCTCAACCATAGATGCCTATAGATCGATCTTTGTATATTCTTCCATTGAGGGATGTGAGTTCTGTTCAAAAATTTCATTGAGGAGTACCATGCAGTTGTAGCTCACTCTCCACCCACAGGTGTGCCCATCCTTTGCTCTAAGAGTTCAAGAGTGTGAATATGCAAGAAAAGTCCTCGACTCCATCGATGTGACTCTTCTTCTACCACAAACATTGTCCATGGCATCTTTTTATCTAATGGTCCTTTAAATCCGAAGTGTCACTTATAGTGTGAGGTGATAATATGTGTCACTAGAACAGGCAACGATGCAGGTTTTTTTATTTTGCTCAATGCATTATTGATACTCTCCTCAGACCATATACTTATTTTGTTATATTTGTCATCTGTAATTGCACAAGCAGATACAACAACATTCCAACTTTGCTTCTTATTACCTCCAACAAGTGTACTAAAATGTATTGCAGCTGCTCCTTGGAGAACTTGGTTTGGTTTCATCTTCCTTGTAGCATCTTCCATATCTATCAACTTTTCTACCTTCTTTGACTTTCTTAAGACAATGCTATGCTTCATTATCTTATCTTGTAATTCTTGAAGGTTGTCCTCAGAGAGTCCCTCCAAACAACAAAACAAGGTTCTACAAAAAGGAGCTGTATGTGGTGCTTGCCTAACCTTTGCAAAGTCCTCTCCCTCTTTGATCACATATTTTGCTTTTTGTCTTTTTTTAGTGGCTCAATCAGCCCCAATGTGTTAGGGAGTTTTCAACTATGTACATTTTTGCTATTGTCATCCACTTTTTGAAGATATCTTTTGAGGACATGATCGTGTGGATGTCATGTTTAAATGTGAGCTTGTCAAGGCTCATCTTTGTCATCTTGATGAATTTCTGTCATCATCACATGACAAAGGTATTGAGAATTATTGATGCGTTAGAATATGTAAGTTCAAAGCAAAACATAAAAATATATATCTTAACACATTATGAATATGCACATCCCATAGTTTGTAGGTTTAGGAACTTCCTTGATATCTTGAAGTCTTTTTGTAACTTCAATTGAGTGTTGCCCATAAATAACAATGTAGTCCAGACAATGAATGTCCTCTTTTTCCAAAGTTTTTAATGGGCATTTATTCTTTTTGTCGAAGGGTACTAAGGTTGCGATTGTGTCCACCGAATGTGGTGTTTACAAAAGTCCATAACCTATTGTAACACCACATTTTTATTACATGCCCTGTACACAAAAATTAACTCCTGCCTCATAACACCTTTTGGCATCAATTTCAAAAGTTGTCCCATATCCAAATGGGTAGTAAGCTTTCCATCATTAAGGACTTTGCACCTGCCATAAATTAAGGACTCTTTTCTAATCTCTTGGTATTAGGTAGCATCTTGTCAAGAGGCTCTATCAATGGTGGACCAAGAGGCAAGTCCTCTTCATCTAATTTACTCTTCTTCTACCTTTGAATATTTTTATATGTTTTTGTTCTTTTGGTTCCTCTTTTCTTCTCCATGTTTGAACCCTGAGGCAAAGAATGTATTAGTTCAAGAACACTTGCAATTGGCTGATTCCCCATGCCTATATCTGCATCAATGTTAATACTCACTTTAGAGCTAGGAGCTCTCTTGTGGACTTTGAATCAAGAGTTTGGGTTCTTTTGTATTGGCACATCTTCATCATTCTTACTTTTGAGCCAGATGCTCCCTTGTAAACTTTGTAGTTGCAGCTTGGATTTTTTGGCACTGAAACATCTTCATCAACATCTATTCTCACTCTTGAGCATGACGGAACCTTGAAAACTTTATAAGTGCTGCTAAAACCAGGATCAATCAGATAACCTGAGTCTCCATTTGGATGCTTCATAGGTTCTAGCTTAATGTCCTCAATATCAATTCCCAACGGCCTCAATGTGAAGGGCATATCTTGCAAATCAAATGATACTCTCAAGGTGTCAAGAGACAACTCAGTGGTCTCTTTGAAAACTAATAGCATTTTTTGTTGCACATCGGGACCATAGACAACAACCATCTTGTTCATGACTGGGAGCAAATCTGCAGAGGAAATAGATGGGTGGAAGAAAAACAATAAGAACAATGCAAGAAGAGAGAATAGAGAGCAACAACAAAACAGAAAAAGCTTTTGTTTCGTCAGAACTAGAGAAATTAGAGATTAAGATCAAGTGAGAGAGTGTACTTGTTATTTTCAACCTCAGAGTTGTTAAGGGAGGAAGTATGGAAGCAACAAAGATGAAGTAGCTAAAGGTTCATAATAATTTAGATTAAGACAAGGTTCACAGTAATTGAGAATAATTCAAATTGACATTGATACAACCAAAGGTTTAAATTGAGCCAAAGGTGAAATATTTAACTTCTCTAAAATAAAATTTCAAAGGCTGATTACAACCTAACATTCATATCTCACCTAACATTCATATCTCACCACCCCATGACCCCACAATTGTCAAGAAACTCTCAATACAAATGCACACCACTGACCACTATTTGTCAATGACACCACCCCACAACAATACTTATTGCCCAATGACTATCAGCAACAGTTACTGCCCAATGACTATCAGAAACAGTTACTGCCCCTCCACCCTCACCACCATCACCACCATAGCTTCCTTCATTCCTTCTCCAAATCCTTAAGCAAGCTTAACCCCTTCAGTCACCACAAGCTTAACCCCTTCCATTGCCCCTCCAATGCCTCTACTGCTCCCTCTGATTGCCAGAGTGATGAACTATATGGAGTTAATGGGCCAAGTGTGACAATGGACTAGCGGTTTACATCAACTGTAATTGAGAAGTGAGGACTCAGTGGCTCACTAGCTAGTGACTATTAATGGGCTTTTAGCATGCGTGCCATATGGCACCAGCATTATGTAGGATATGAAGACCCAAAAGCTTCACATGAATCTTGGGAGGGCACGAAGGCCCAAGACACAGCAATGAGAGCCTGGCAAGATGCTCTTTTAAAGTCCAATCACAACACTTTTTCCAATCGTAGGACTTTGCATATAGGCTGCTATCTTTCTCCTTAAAGTTCACAATTGCATTGTAGTTTTTAAATCTAGTGCCACCTTATAATTTAAGTATCCCAAATCATGGAATTGAATGAAATTTGGGAGCTTAGATGTTAATAAGGATGTGATAGCCACACCCAATGGTAATGTTGAAGCATTACTAAAATCAAGGTTGTGCATGATGATAAAAAAGAAAGACCTTATTGAAAACTAAAGACTTAGGGCTTCGACTTATGAGCTTCCATCATGAAGCTCTCCTCTCCAGTGTTCAAGATTCTAAGAGTCTCTCTGAGACCTTTTGATTTGTGTGCGGTGACTAGAAATTCTACCAAATCCCCTTTGTCCCTTTTCAAGCATTGGGCATGTGCAAGTGCCCACCCCACCTTGCAACTGTGTTGGCTCCCTCTTCAGCTGATTGCTGCTGCATTGGCTCCCATTCTAGCTCTAAGACCTTGAGATGTGTGTGCGGTTCCTCTGATCACTGCCCTACTGGCTCCAGCTCCCAAGAAAGACTCCAGTCGTCATCGCCATTCCCTCATGCACCGCAATAGCTGCCTCTTCACCTAGGAAGGAGGGTGAGTTGACAAATGCATTGCTTCTACAGAAGCTCTTGCCATAGCTACCATGCCTCCCGCCATAGCTGCCATGCTCCCTTGCTCGCCATAGTTGCCACGCCTCCTGCCATAGCTACACAACTCCCTTGCTCGCCATAGCTGCCATGACTTCTTGTTTGTGGACCCATGAGGGTGGAAGCTCTTGGAGGGTTCTCCTATTTTCTTACTTTTATTGATGATTTCACCAGGTACACTTGGATTTTCACATTGAAATCCAAATCTAAAGTTTCTTCATGCTTCTAGCACTTTATTGCCTTGGCTGAGAATGAGAGTGGGTTGCACATTGCTCACCTTAATACAGACAGGGGGTGAATACATGTCAAAGGAGTTGGTGTTTTTTGGGCTTCCCGTGGCATCACTCATCGATGCACAGTGCCTTATACTCCTCAACAGAATCCCGTGGCTAAGCAGAAGAATAGATCAGTGATGGAAATGGCTAGATGTATGTTGAAAGGCAAACATTTGGCTAATAAGTTGTCGTTGGATGTGGTCATGTGTGCAAATTACATCTTGAATAGATGTCCTACAAAGACATTGCACACTATCACACCTTATGAGGCTTGGATGGGTCATAAGCCTCGAATTTCCGACATGAGGACTTTTGGCTGCCTAGCTTATGCTCATGTGCCTTCACAAAAACACACTAAGTTGGATGATAAAGTTGTTAAGTGCATTTTTCTTGGGTATAGTTCAGAGAGCAAGGGCTATAAGCTATATCAGCCTCGCACAGGCAAGTGTTTTGTCAGTCAGATGTTGTGTTTGATGAATCTTCCACTATGTCTTTACTGGTGGACTGTCAAAAATAGCCCATTGTTGATGCCTTTGACATATTTGATAGCTTGATGCCTTTGTTTCCATCTGATGGTCAGGAGGATGTTCCATGTAAGGTTGTACCTCCTCCAGCTGTTGGTCATTTGCAGCCACATGTGCACCTAGATATTCAACCTGATATGCCTATCATTGATCAAGATCATTTGCACAGGGCTCTTGACCAGGAAAGAGCAAAAATTCAGGAGCCCAAAAAGGTACCCCGTTGGCTCCTTGACACATTAAAAGATAGCAAACAAGATACTCCTTTGCCAACCCTCGTACGAGAGCAGCTGTTTGGAAAGAGCATGCTAGTTTTGTTGCTTATGCTTTGGTTGCTACAGCATGCAATGAAGAGCCCTTCTGTCATCAATATGCCTTTCAAAATGATTGTTGGATGAAGGCCATGCAAGCTGAATCGGATTATATCCATCAGAATGACACTTGGGAGTTGTGTGATTTGCCTCATGGCAAGAATGCCATTGGAACTAAGTGGGTTTACAAAATCAAACGGAAAGGTGATGGTTCAGTGGACCATTATAGAGCCCATCTTGTTGCTAAGGGCTACGCTTAGCAGCATGGCATTGACTTTGAGGAGACTTTTGTTCCCACTTCCAAGATCACTACTATTCACATTGTTATTGCCTTTACTGCCCACTTTCATTAGGAGATACATCAGCTTGATATTAAGATAGCTTTCCTTCATGGGCATTTGCAAGAAGAGGTCTATGTTTTCCCAACCTCTTGGCTTTGAGGTTGAAGGTTTTGAAAGCAAGGTATGCCGCTTGAAAAAGGTCCTCTATGGATTGAAGCAGGCACCTCGGGCTTGGTATTCGATAATTCATTCTTATTTGCTCAGAGTTGGCTTTCAGAACAGCCCTACAGAGGCTACCCTTTACATCCACAAGCGTGGGACAAATTTCCTATTTAATCCTTTATGTGGATGGCATGCTTGTGACTGGGACACATGCTCATCAAATTGCAGATTTTAAAATTGATTTTTGACTACTCTATAGGCATCCAATTTGCTAGTAGTGAGGGAGGCATTTTGATGTCACAATCCAAGTACATCGGACTACTTTTGCAGCGTTTTCAGTTTGAGGATTACAAGCTAGTATCCACACCATTAGAGACTGGTTTTCACTTCTCTTATGAGGATGGTAGTGGTACATGTGATGTCACTCTTTATCAGCAAGCAGTTAGTTGTTTGATTTACCATGCCATATGAGACCTGATCTACAGTATGCTGTCTCACAATTGAGCAAATATATGCACAGCCCATCTATGCACCATTGGCATGCCGTGAAGCATGTTTTCAGATATCTTAAAGGCACTCAGCATTTAGGCCTTCTTTATGGGGCTGATACTTCACTTGTCATGCATGGATTCACTGATAGTGATTGGGCTAGTTGTTCTGACACTCGTGTGTCACATAGTGGCAATTGTTTTATGCGTGGTACTTCATGTGTTTCTTGGTTCAGCAAGAAGCAGAGTACAGTTGCTACTTCTAGCTGTGAAGCTGAGTACAGAGCGGCTTTTACAACTACAGTGGAATGTGTTTGGCTTCGGAAGCTACTCGCAGATCTTTGTGCATGTAAGAGTGCTCCTACCATCATCTTCATTGATAGTCATAGTGCTTTGGTTGTTGCACGGAATCCAGTTTTCCATGCTCACACAAGGTACATTGAGGTTCACTATCACTATGTCAGAGAGCGATTATCAGCAGGTGATATGGAGTTGTCTTATGTTCCCATTGAAGACAACTTGGCAGATCTTTTTATGAAGGCTCTACCTCGACCTAAGTTTGAGGCTTTTCAGCAAGCTTTAAACTTAGTACCTTTTGTAACTTGATCTATTGTACTCTGGATAGTCATAGGTTGCTATATCCCTATGGGACAAACATGTGCAAACATGACACTAGATATTTAGGTATCCTGAGCCATGTCCAGGATACTTCAACCCATACCATGGAGGGGGGTTTGTAGGCCATCTATGGGCTATCCATAGATGCCACTTATACCTTGGTATGAGCCTTGTAGGCCTAGTTATAGTCAGTTAGGACTATTGGTACAGTTAGTTTATGTACCATCTAGGTCAGTTAGGACACTTAGTCTAGTTAGGGCAGTTAGCCCTAGGGTTTTTTTATGTTGGCTCTCCCTTGACCTCCACACTTCAGTTTTGCATCAATCTATTACAGCATCTCGTTTTTCTACTTTGTGCTTCCATTGCTTCCACCACCCAAAACTAGGCACATGACACCATCTCATGAGATGATCAAAGACCTTCAGTTGAAGTTAGGAAACATCTACATTGGAGACAATTCCACAGTTCCAATTCGAGGAGAAGGAAAGCTTGAGATTATTCTAGGGGGAAGCATTCCTCCTAGGTATTGTACATTCCACCACTCGTTTTCATTTGTTGTCAATTCATGAAGCACAATAAACCTCGCAAAAATGTAGAGTTCGAGGAAGATTCTATGGCCATTAGGATCAAGTAGCCGGCCACATTGTCTGGGATGGCACGGTGGATAGTAGCATCTATAAGTTCTTGTGGCTCTCTCTTCCATCAAAGATACCCCTCTTCGTGACTTATGGCATTTCAGGTATGGTCACTTGGATGTGGATGTGGATGCATTGCGGGGAGCCTTCTGAGCCCAAGGTGGGCAGCAAGTAAGGAAGGTACAGTTCCTGCATCCAATGGAAGTAAGAATGGGAGGGGGAGGCCTTTCCGAAGTAGGCTACAAGGTGGGATTCGGAACCTTTAAAAAGATTCACATGCATCTATGCGAACCAAACTCTAGGAGGAGCTCTCTACTTTATGCTGCTGCGGATGCGCTGCAGGGAGCCTTTTGAGCCCAATGTGGGCAGCAAGCAAGGAAGGTACAGTTCCTACATCCGATGGAAGTAACACAGGGAGGGGGAGGCCTTTCCAAAGTAGGCTACAAGGCGGGCTTAGGAACCTTTAGAAAGATTCACATGCATATGTGTGAACCAAACTCTAGGATGAGCTCTCTACTTTATGCTGCTGGTTGATGATTTTAGCACATTTACCTGGGTGTATTTCTTCACCTAGAAGGATCTCGCATTTACACAGGTTAGAGAATAGAGAATAGAGAGCAGATCTGCAAACTGAGACAGCAAAGAAATGTGAATGCAAAGAGATGGAACTGTTATCAAGAAAAATGTTGCTAGTAGCTGAGAAAACCTCCATGGACCTAGTACAACTCTAGGGCTAGAAATTGTGCACACAATTGTTCAAGATCTACTGGAGACTTTACAAAAGACTGCCCCAAGAACTACAAAGAACCATGGCCAAATAACCCTTTATACAGGGGGCCAATCACCGGCTGATCTGGCTGAAAAGGTCTCCTGACCTGGCCTATTGAGCCAACAAGGTTTGGTTGGCTGACCCAATCTTGTTTGGTCAGGTTAACCTAACCCAATCTTGTCTGGTCAGGTTAACCTAACCTAGTCAGGTCGATTGACCTGACCCTGGTCAGGGTCCCAAACCAGCCCCAACCGGCCTTTGATTGGCTTTAAACCAAGCCTCAAACCAGCCTCAAAGTAGGCCCTAACTGTAGCCTGTAACCTTGACATTGTGCATTGACTAAACCCCTATCTAACCTGTAGAAATACTTTGAGAAAGGACACAAACAATACTCCTCTCTCTGGGCGGCCACACCCACATAGAAGCCTTTAGTCCTTACTATATAGACAGGAGATGACTAACTCGAACAGCCCCTCTAAGCTCCTAGATGTCGAATCAAATCCAAGGAGCTGGAATGTTCACCAAGCAGCCGTTCTGGTATCTTTATTCATAAGGCAACCAGATTACTGCAAAAGCACTCTTTTGCAAGTGTCCAAAACCAGCCAACTGAATATTCAGTTCACAAGCGCTTCTATCCTGCTATGCAATCAGTTCATGACTCAGATAGGCATCCCAGTCCAATGCAAAATTCCATGGCAACCCTTATCAAGTATCTAGCTGTTCAAATCTAACCTAGTAGCTCCAAAGGAGTTTGGTGCCTTTCTGTGATCCGAAAACCTACCTCCAAGTGAATTTTGACTTTTCTACTTGCTTCCCAAGTTAGCTTGCCAAACATGGCCCATGGAGCTATTTTTTAGCAGAGGGACTTTTACCCCTCTCTTGCCCTTTAGTTCCTTGCCTTAGCCCATGGAATTAATTGCACTGAAGTGGCCTTTTAACAATTTTAATCAATTTGAGGCTAGAGCAGTCACCATAAATTCCTAAAGCTTAGAAATTCACCTCCTCATGACATGCCCTCTCTCCACCCCTACCCCTCCCCCCTCTTCCTCCTCTCCCGCTAGCTACAGCAATGTCAGCCACTTCCTCCTCCTCCTACTACCCCCCTAGCCATGGTCCCATCCCAAAATCCTCCAGCGTTCTAGTGGCCCAGCCTTTAGGCAAGGGGGGGCCAAGGCTTCCTCCCTTCCCCCAGTCCCCCCCCCCAAAAACAAGCCAAGGCTTCCCCCTCTCACCCACAGCTCAGTTCCCCCTAGGACACAGCGTCCTAGAAGGCTCCAAGAAAGGGAGTTTGTTCTCCCAGCTTCCAAGTCTGAGGCCGCACCCAAGGCAACCCTTGCCCAATGAGTTTTGGAGGCTTGGACCCTTGAACTATTTGAAGGTTTCAGATGCATATCCCCTAGCTTTATAGGTCACGGTGTTGATTTTGTAGCCCCAAAAAGGGGGATCCATTGGTGTGGTTGGTTCCCGCACTCGCCCTTTTGGATTTCCATTTTGCCTCCATAGGAGAGGAGCAGTGGACCCTGTCTCTATTTGATTGTATCATGGGAGTGTAGATGTACTGCATGAGGGACTGGATGGGCCTGCAGGGGATAGACTTGTGGTGTGCTTTAATCGCCTATCACCTCAGCTTCACTGCAGAGAGACCGGGTGTAGGCTTGGCAATAGCAGTGCTTCTATTTGGAGCCAAAGGTGGAGATCATGCACTTGGCTTACTGGATGCTACAGCAGTGTGCCGACAAGTTTGGGGCAAATGTATCCTTCATGATGCAGTGGGAAAATTGGCATAAAACATGTCATGCCCTTGGTATGTCATCGCACAAATATAGACTACTCCCCTTCTAAGCCCCCTTCGAAGTCATGGAGGTCGTTATGCAGGCTCCCACCCATAGGTCAGTCTTATTCTCTCTATCCTCCTCCCCATGAGTTGAGCCATGGTGAAACATAGCCTCTACTAGTAGCTACTAATAGAGACTAGTTTAGGGGAAAACCTTAGCAGAAATAGCAAGAAAGGTAATAGAGGGGAAGGGTTAGGTAAGAGGGCATGAGATTCAGTAACTCTCATGTGGCTAGCAAGCTGAAAGCTTGGTGTTGTCCTTCTTCGATGTGCAGCCTATAGGCTGATGCTTACGAAGTGCCAACAATGATAGAACAGAATGTACTTGCATTACCTTAGAATGAATGCTAACAGTATAGCTGCAGCCCCTTTATATACTTTTAGAAAAGTGAGCCAACACATGTTTGCTTATGGGAATATTACCATAGGTTGCCATGTGGCAAGCCCACAATCAAGCCTAGAAAACACTACTAAAAATACAAGAGAGTACTAATGTCATGGGGGTGTGAAATTCTAAGTACTTTAATGTATTACAAGACTATTTTTAAAAGTCCAAGCATGGGCTTAATAATGTGAAATTAAATGCGGCATGGTGCCTAGCACATAAGCGTAATTAATCCCTAGGCCCAAGGGCATTCCAAGGAATTAAAAGAGTGGTTGTTGGGAAATGATGATGTGGCATTTTCAATGGGCCCCCCTAGAGGGCCATGTACCTTCAGTGGCCCCCCTAGAGTTCTAGGTGGCTCTAGTGCCTTCTACATGCTCCTTTGCCATTCCTGGATCTTCCTGGCCCTTCTCAACTTCACATGTGTGGTTTTCTCTCTCATCTTCTCCCTTTGTTGAGACTTTGGACTGGTTTTTCAGCCTTCTTCAGCTGAATTCCGTTTTTCTTCATAACTCCTCATCTGTTTGGATTCCTCGACTTCCGTTTGGCCCGATGGCTTCCCCTCTGCCTCCCCTTCATAATGATATGCTTTTCCCTCCATGGGTTTGGTAGAACGGGCAGAGCTGAGCACTTCTTTTGCTGGTCAAATTTGCAAAAGTGGATTTTTTTGGACCTTTTTGCTTATATCGCCTCCTGGGCCTCTCCTCTTGCAAAGCTACAGCTTTCTGTTGAATTTCGAGTGGTCCCATGTGCTAGTTGACTGGTTTCTCTCAGTTTTGGAGGACTTTCCGGTGATGAAACTTCTCCAAAACCTTCTCAATGCATTCCTCTCTGGAGCATGCTTCTTTTGAGCCCAAGAACTCCCATTTCTTCGCGACAGAAGTGCTTCTTTTCGCATTTTTCAGTGGAATTCTTGCTGGTCGACTCTTGTAAATGCTCTTTCTTCATGCCTTTGCACTCCTCTTTGGCTGAGATTGCAATTGGGCATTGGCTACTATGTCCTCTTGGCGATTGAGGACTTGGTTCGAGTTTTCAGGGCTTGGTGAGTTGTGATTTTGCTGCTGCAATTTCTTTTTGCCATAAGCTATTGGTTGGCCTCGTGTGCCGCCTCTTTCTTGGCTCATAGGTGCCCAAGCAGTGCTACATGAGTCATTCTTTGGTTGGGTACTTTGCTGATTTTATTTTGGAGCTTTGAAAAGCTTTGTGAATGCCATCTAGAAACCACTCAAAGAGAGTGCAGTTGGGGTGTAGTGTGATTACATCTGGATAGCCAATGGAATTGCACTCGGAAAAGAGAATGCCTTTGGGTTGAGCCTATGGGTTAAGTGCACTTATGTGATGGTGTTCTATGCTTAAAAGCCTTGCGAAGGCTTAGTGAATTGGGGTTGCGTGCTCAGTTGTAGGGGAGGTCTCCCAGATGCAACTTGTAGTCATTTCACTGTGAAATATAAAGAAATACCGAAAGGGGCGCCATGGTGTTTGGGGCCAATCGGGTGCACTTGTCTATGTTTGTTGAGTAGGGGCATTCTAGCCTCCATCCCTTTTTCAGTGGTTTTGTTTGTGAACAAATGGGTAAATGCCAAATGGTGATCATGCAATGGTTAATGGTTATGATATATGCTTTGTGAGCTGTAAATAAGTGCTGAAGTGATTAAAGGGTTAGTTCCACTGCCCTCTGAGTTATGGTTTCATTGGTTTCATTAGTTTCTCAAGAGGTGGGCCTTGGTAGTTTGGTGGAAGGATATCTTTGCTACACTTTTTGACAGCTGAATATTACAACCATAAACATGGTGAGTACCCATGAGCAAGAGAGCTCCACAACTCCTCAAAAGAGAAGGCAGGAAAGCCTTAATGATCCAGCTAGCATACAACTGCAGGGAGCACAACAAATGCCTTTTGAGCAGGCCACACATGAAGCTACAATTGAGCTCAATGGTGATACTAGTTCTAGCAGTGAGTTAGATGATGCTACTATGTTGAATGCATAGCTTGCAAGTGCAGTGACTACTTTGACTCAGCTGGGTCAAAATTTGGCTCAGATTGTGTAAACAAATGCCAAGAAGAAGAAGAAATCAACAAAGCACAAGCATGGAAAGAGTGAGTACACACATGCATCAGCTTCTCATGGTGGATCGCACACTCATGCATTAGTTTCCCATGAGGGACAGCCATAAAAAGGACTCAGAAAGTGACTTCCAAGAGAGAGGAATCACCCAAAAGAGCACTTGAGAAAGAGGTACAAAAAGTACAGCCAGTGCAACAATATGAGCAGCCAGCACAAGGCCTTGGTTTGGGTACTTCTACTCCTCAAAATAATAATGTGTAGTCCATAAATGTGGCTCAACCACCTCAGCCATATTTGAGGCAGCAACCTGAATATTTTGGTACAGATTCTATCTTTGATGCTATGTTGATTTCACCACCAATTGGGCATAGAAAGCAAGCCATGTATGACAATGTGGCAATGCAGCCAGGCATGCAAGCCATAGCATATGCTCCCGTGCCTAATGTTCAGCCAAGCATGGCTCTCCCTAGTGAAGGGAATGCTGCAAATATACATCCATCTTTGGGATAGCCAATATCAAATGTATATAAAGAATTTAAGGATGGTGGTTCTCATGTCAAGTTTGATACATATAATGGAGTACAGGACAGGTACAAAGCCCTTACATTCCTTCAATAGTTTGATGCTACATTTCTTGGGGGTTTGTTTACAGAAGCATCCAAGATGAGGAAGGTCGCCACAGTTTTGAAAGGCAACGCAATTAAGTGGCACACCAACCTTATGCTTCATGGAGATGCACCTGCTACTTGGTTGGAATTTAAGCAAGTGTTCTCTTCTACTTGGCTTACTCCAACTTTTGAAGTTGAAGTACTTTCACATTGGCATGACTTGTCATACAAACTTTGCAAGAATCTTGATGATTACACTCAGAGGTTTTGGGATGTTTTGCTGCCATTGAGCTCTTACAGGCATGTTTCTTTGAAAGAGCAAATAGAGAAGTATTGTTGTGGATTGCCTAGTGAGCTACGTGATTATTGCATCAAAACCAAGGTGGGTTCTATGACTCAATTAATTGAGAATGCAAGGACAATATATGCATGGATGCAGGAGAAGAATTTGGGCTTTATGGACATCAAGAAAGAAGACAACAAATGGGCTGCCAAACACCAGGATAAGGACATCAAATCTGAAAATAAAAATTATGGCAAACGACCATTTCAAAAGGGAGGAAAAGCCCAATTCAAAGCTGGTCAGAGGCATGGACAGCCTAATAAACAGCGCTGTACCAAGTTATCTGATGAAGAGAAAAAGTCACTCATGGAGCAAAACAAATGTTTTATATGCAAAGGAGAGGACACCGCTCTTATGATTGCCCAACCAAGAAAAGAGACAGGTCAGATGATGATAAGAATGGTGATAAACAGGCTGATCAGAAGGGCAAAAGGCCTAAACCTTCTGCAGGACTTCTTCTAGATGTGATTGGGAGTTTGCCACATGCACATGATGAAGAGGAAATGAAAAAGACTGAGATGTGCAGAGCATGGGAAAAATCAGAAATCAGAATTGTTTGTTTTTCTTTGATTCTGGGGCAAAGGCAAATTTCATAACTCTTGATATGGCAGGAAGGCTTGGCATCAAGCTTGAGGAAATGGGGCCATCTGGCATGTGTGATATGGCCAACCTTGAACTCAACACACCTGTCACTCCTATCATTGGCAAGTTGAGGATGCATATCCAGGGATATCAGGATGCAGAGGACTTCTACATTATGCCTTTACCAGAGTGTGATGCTTTGCTTGGGATGCCTTGGATGTACAGGGTGGGGGCTGATGTGCAGATGAGAAACAAGAAGATTTCTTTAACTCATAGAGGCAAAAATCATGTACTTGATGTAAAGTTGAAAGGGGAGTCCATCCCTGTGGTTTCAGCTTCTTGTATTTCCAATATAATAAAGCATCATATTTCAACGTACTTGATTTTTGTCAAAGAGGACAACAAACCAGTTCAGGAAGGCTCTACTCTTTTTGCTTTAGATAGAGAAAGGGCTGCTTTTATTTCAGATTTTTAGGATTGTTTCTTAGATGCACTTCCTCAAGAATTACCTCCCAAGAGGCTCGAGGATCATTAAATTGATAAAATTCCAAGAAGCTCACCACCTAATATACCTCCCTATCATGTCAGTAAGGCACAACAGGAAGAGATAATGTCATACGTGAAGGAACTCTTGGAAAAGGAAGCAGCCCGCGGGGGTGAGGGAGCAGGCTAGCATAGGCTAGTGGGAGTTGGCGGAGCAGGCTGGAGAGGTTGGTGGAGCTGGACGGGCTGAGCAGAGAGGCTAGGCTAGGCGGAGAGGCTGAGCGGAGCGGAGAGGTGGAGTGGGGAGGCGGAGCAGGGAGGCTAGGCTGACCTTCAAATCCTCACCATTGACATTAGAATACTGTGGCTAAGAAGAGAGGATCTGTAAGCTATGCAGACAGCCAAGTAATTCTCCTTACTGTTCCCCTGTATTGCTTGTGCAAAAGAAGGATGGCAGTTGGAAAATGTGTATTGATTGTAGGGCTTTGAATAAAGTCACAATTAAGAACCATTTTTCAATTCCACGGATTGATGATATATTGGATCAGTTGGAAGGTTCCTTAATGTTCACTCGTATTGACCTTAAAAGTGGATACCATTAGATAAGGATACGGCCTAAAGATGTCTACAAGACTGCCTTTCGCACTTCATTTGGCTTATATGAGTTCCTTGTGATGCCTTTTGGTTTGACTAATGCACCTGCCACTTTTAATAGAATGATGGACATAATTTTTAGAGCACACAGAAAGTTTGTGGGCACTTTCTTCGATGACATCATTGTGTTCTAGGAGCACAGGAAACACCTCACTATTGTGTTTCAAGAGTTGAAAAGACACAAGCTATTAATAAACACCAAGAAAAGTGAGTTCTTTATGCATGAGATTCATTTTCTCGGTCATATAGTGTCAAAGGATGGAGTCAAGATGGATCTTGCAAAAGTTGAGGCCATAAGGAGTTGGCCAATTTTAAAAAATTTGCATGAAGTCAAAAGCTTTCTTGGATTGTGTTCATACTATCGGAGGTTTATAAAGTACTTTGCAGAAATTGCTTCTCCCTTGCATGCTTTACAAAAGAAAGCTGTATTGTTTCGTTGGGGACCAAAGGAAAATGTAGCTTTTGAAGAGCTGAAGCAAAAGTTGTGTTCTGAACCCATTATTATCTTGCCAGATCTTGCAAAACCCTTTGCTATATCTTGTGATGCATGTGGGAACAGCATAGGAGACACTTTGATGCAGGATGGCAGAGTGGTTGCATATGAGAGTAGAGTTCTCAAAGATGCTAAATTGTACTTGCAGACATACAAGAAGGAAATGTTAGCAGTGATACATGCTTTGACCACATGGAAAAAATAAAAGGCCCCCCACCCCTAATGTATAAGCTTATGCCTCATTAAAAAAAAACCCCCCTATTGTACACTCACGTGATATCATAAGTTTCCTCTTGTGAATCCCCCGGGGTGGAAATGGACTTTTGAGGAGGAAGAAAGGAGGAAGAAGACCCAGAATTCAAGGAGGATAAGGCTTCTTTCTTGCTATGATCAAGGAGGTCAAAGTCAAGTAGTGGATTAACAATCTCCGGAATGTTCTTGATTAGGGGAATTGTCAGAATGCCATTGAGGAAAAGTTTATTAGCAATCGATGGAAAGGTTGAAAAGTAAAAGTTATGGTCAAAGGTGTCTTGAGCATCAATCAAAGGAAGGGAAGAAAGTAGCTTATTTCAGGCTTCCAAGAAATCCAACTGGCCTTTTTTGGAGAGGACCAGAAGCTCAATCCAGTGATTCACGGAGGCTATGGTAAAGGCAGACTGGGCTTTCTTAAGGGAGGCTTGCTTTTCAAAGTCCAGGAGCTTCTTGTGAAAGTCTGGTCCTTTAAAGTAGGAGAGGATACATTGTGCGCCCAAAGGAGGAATTGGGATATTAGGTGAGGAAGAAGCATATCCAAGTTTGACAAGGGATGGGATCCATTGATTCTATAACAAGCCAAAAGTACTTAGAATCAAGAGAAATGAAATACTCACTGTACATATGTAGAGCATTCTACCAAAAATATAACAATTCAAACAGGTGCATGAAATCTTGTACCCAACATCTATAAATCATACCATAATGAGGAATTAACTATATGGTACTAGCTCGACCAAGGGCTAGTTGGGAAATAAGAGTGTGTGTTCAAATTTAATACTCTCATCAATATAGAACCATATAGTTAATCCCAACATTAGGGTTCAGTGACAAAAAACCACGAAATGGATAAAATGGCAATTAGGTCTTTACATAAAGAGAATCGAATGAAATAATGTTAAACTAGTAGATTATTTCATACGGCACCTCAAATGCGGAAAAACCAAACCATCTAACAATACCAAATATGGAGTACAAAGTTAGAATGCCGAATCTTTCCAGTAATCTAAGATATGAGGTCCAGGTCAACTTACCTGCCACCATCCAAGAGAAACTAAGTGTTAGAACAACATAGTTTCAAGTGGCTAGACACGTAATGCCTGCTCACCCGGCTTGTTATCGCTTTTACCAAAGACCCAACTACCTTCCAGCTTAAAAAATAGAAGGTGCAATATGTACAAAGTAATGGGTGTGTATGAGTAGACCTCACTGTATTAGTGTATGTATATCTTGGAGAGAGTAATACCATTCACTAATTTTGTCTAATGATGTAGTAGCACCATACTAGAAAAAGACAAGAAATTATCATAAATTAAATTATTATTAGTACATAAAGGAAGTTTGGAAATGATATTGTGTGCTTTTGAGGGTGTAAGTACCATCTAGAGAACAATCATGAGAACAATTACATCACTTTCATGCATAAGAGATCCATCCACTGGATGAAAAAATGTGCAGTTGTGCTTTTGCACTAATGTATAACCTTTGGTTACAAATACTAAGGAAAAAGCATTAATTGCATACCTAGGTGACACTAGTAGTTATTACTAGGCAAAAAAAAGGGAATACTAGGACATTATTTATATTCAAGAATTTAAGAATTACCTTTAAAAATTAAGAAATAACTTTAGAAATAAAGGAAATGACTTTACAAATTAAAGAAACTTATAGGAAATCAGTTCTAATACTAAGAGACTAACAAGTACACCTAAAGAAGACCACTAATATTAGCCATTAATAGAAAATATTAGAAAAGAAAGACAATAAAATTTTGGAAAATATAAAAAAAGAATATTAGTAAAGGTAACATAAACATAATATATATCAAGCGAGAGCACCATAGATAAGCTAGCATTAGATATATAGTTGTACCACCGATTTACACATCTTATAGCGCTCAAAGCCCACCATAACTCGGCAAAGATTACACATACGACATAACTGGTAATGCGTCATGTCCATCCTGAGCAGCAACCAAGAGTATCTACATCATATCTTCCAGTGAAAGCTAGCCTCTAACAAGTAACAATATAGAGCGCAACAAGAGGCAACGAATAAGAGCTCAACCAAACATTATAATTCATTCCCTAGCAAGTTGTAATAACCAAAATTAGGCTTGATGAAGCATCAGATTTGAATCGCTTACCCACACGAAAAACGTAGTGTCATAATGATACTTAAGATAATAGTAAAGAAGGTCTATACATGACCTCCATTAAACCGAGCAATCATCATATTGTAAGGTGTGAGATTTCCGAGTAGTCGATTCTCACCATCCATCTTGCAGGATAATCACAATGCACTCAGCATTGTCTAGAGCAAGGATACCTAGCGAATCTTCTCTTGCTGTTACAAGAATACGTACAAGAACAGAGCAACAGAGAAAACCCATGCAAGGAGCTCAATGGAGCTTACCAAAAGCGTAGGCAATCGTCAAGCATTGAAACCTATAGATGCGACGTAGTACAGAGAAGAGTGAAAACATATAAACTACGAACCTTGGCGATAGGACTAACTGAGTACGTAGTGCCCATGCATACTATTCATGAAGCACCACGTCAAGGAAACCAGTAGTTTGGTGGAACACGAGGAGCAGTGGCTTAAGCTCACAAGGGAGGCGAGCTAAATAATATATGGTAGCCGCCCAAGCGGAGCATTGGATTGTGCAACCAAAGGCAATACGTATTAGGCAATCGCCAGCAGAACCACGGTGCGCATAAATGAGTAGAATCGGATAGATATGAAAAGATAGCATAGTAAGCAAAGAAGGGATGCGCATTAAAGGTTACCATAGCGGTAGCAGATGCAAAGAAAGAGCCCGTAAGTGGTAGCACGGCCGCACAAAGGAAGCATTAACGGTTACGAGGTTGGGTTTAACAGAGCACCACCAATGTACGTGTGTGAAGTTCAGTTGCCAAGGAGGTACTAGGTTATCCAAAGTATTGTGGGAGGCAGGGAGTGCAAAAGCAAACTAATACGTAGAGACAACGGTCATTGGAGCAATGCACCACAACTAGAAACTGAGTATTCATGAAAGGAACGTAAGTCCATGCAGCCGGTGAACCAAGAATCAACCGAGTATCGACAAAGGGCAATGCATCTATCAAGAAGATAGCACAGAGCGAGACAGAACAAAGTGAGCAAGACTTAGAATGCGACCAAGATGGATGTTTATAGCTCAAGAGAAAATAGAGCCAAGACGGAACGTGACAGAGAGGTCACACAGCCAATGATTACCTCCAAGCAGCGTCGCGGATAAACGAGAGGATCTTAAACGGACTAGCGAGGTAAACACCAAAAGCAAGTAAATAATCAACACATACCTAAGCAAAACGCATGCGCAAGTGAGGTAAAATGGTCCAAGAGCTCGAGCAAACAACCACGAACTATCACCTCCAAAGGCCACTAGCGTATGTGATGCCAAGCTTTACATAGAAGATGCACAACAGCTCGGTGTGGAGTAGGGTGGAGAGGATTGCATACAACTACCAAACTACAAACGGATGGAGGAGAATGCTAATACAATAAGGCGGTGCCACAATGCAGGGACCGTGAGCAAGCATTTACTTCGCCATAGATCAAGGTAGAGCACCGCCAAGAGCTATAACCAAAATCTTATCACCACCACCATTATAGGCACGTAGTACTGACTATACATTATCCATCAGATTACTAATTCTGATTGTAGCGTAGGCCAACATTATGCCATTGATTTTACTGACCTATAGTAAAAGCAATCATTAGTATAAAATATCAGGTACATCAGGTTAGTTATAAAGTAATTATTGTGCAATGTATAGCAAGGCAATGTACCAAGAACCAAAGGTCAACAAATTATTATAGGGTATGAGCCCAAATCTTAGCCCAAAAACCTTTGAAGGTTTGATGATACATTGGTAGAATAAATTCATGGATAATTTAATCCACTAGAGCTTCTGGCATCGTAATTAAATAGATGTTCATGATTTCTGCCTCGTAGATTTATTGTAATAAAAATCCAACAAGCGTATTAAGTAATGAAACCATACCTGCACACTTATGGAATGTCATTGCGCAATATCCTAAAGAGACAATCCAAACAAAATCAAAGCAAAAATACTGAATGCCTCCTGTCAAAACCATGTAGAAGGTTATAATAACCAACTTCTCAATACCACATAGGTGAGAATAATCCATATCATACCATTCCTCTTAACAAGGTGTCAAAGTGAGAGTCAAATATTATACCCATATTTATATCAGTACATTTTAGAAAGTACAACGATACTGATGATTAGTCTCCAATAGGGAGTTCAATCTTATTTAGCAGTACTTGGAGAAAATCTGTTGTAGAGTACTCCTCGAAGTTGCTAACACCATGTCTTCATGCCTTCGATTTTCTAATGCAAACCTGATGGAGAGGTATGCCGACTCGCCTACATCCATCCACAAACATTGCACGTTAGAACATGCACACTATGAATTGTGGGACTGCAGGCTTCAATGCCGGCACACAGTTATTATTCTGTCACTCGATCTAGATTAGCATAATCAAATCTTGGTATTTTACTATTCAATAGTAATCAGAGGTGGGTAATTAAAAATATGAAGAAATGCATATAAAATGTTAGTGAAAGCCATGTAGTAAGTGGAAATCTCAAGTAAACCATAAATTTGGGTACTCCAACCAAGTCCAAGGGAATTCCCAAGGTCAATTTAGGTCACAACATCCTTGGGTTCCTCTATGGAAAGTTTGCACAATTACCAAGGTTGGAATGGAAGGGAAGATGTACTTCCCAAGTTAATTAATTCTCCAATAGATCACGTTGGGAAAAACTTTAATTTCCCTACAAATCATTCAGCTATTGGAGAGTGAGCTGTCCCCGTATCGATTTTTGTTCCACTCAGCTTTGCAATTAAGTGGGCAATAGTGGATGTAATTTCACTATTCATTCTTTGTACTCATGGATGTTCTTCTCCACTAAGATCTCAAAAGATGTGCTGCCAAACATGGCCACTAAATTATCACTCTCACCACCACTCTCCTTTGTAGTCTTCTATGTATTCCATACTACCGGTCATGTCAATGGACCATTCCTCAATGCTGGCCAGCCTATCATCTCTATAAGGAATAAATATCCAGTAGGGTCTCATTATCCAGAGGTTACTCCATTGTCCACTAGGTTTTAGCACTTACCCATGGTAGTTCAATGGGTACTCAAATATTTTCCAAGGGACTTCAATATGATTACATGTTTCAATGGCCTATCAATACTTTGAAAAGTTTAAAGTATAGAAGGGTCCCCATGACAATGGGCATGCATAGTTGGTTAACAAATAATATGAGGGGTATGATATAATATGTATAATCCCACTAGCGGGCATAAGAAATCAATAGGTATTTCGTTCAATGACATGGGATCAAAGCTAGTAATGTTTGCATGGGTTATCCAAATATCGATAACTCCAAAATCACAAGCATCCTGAAGGGGATGTTATGTGTGTGTGTATGTGTGTGTGTGTGTGTGTGTGTGTGTGTGTGTGTGTGCACGTGTGTGCATGCGTGCGTGTATGTGTGTGTGTGTGTGTGTGTGTGTGTGAGAGCCTATAAATAACCTAGTACATAATTGAGTAAAGGTGCCAGCACTCGCCTAAAGTAAGATAAGTACAACATAAATTTCAACTGCTCGCATATGTTCACTCACCCAAACTGCAGCCGCTTGCCTAGGTCCGCTCGCTTAAATTTTTCACTTGCATCATTGCAATGTTATAGAATATCATGTCCTTTCTATAAGAACAAGAAAGCATAACACGACTTTCTTTTGGGGGTATCTTTAAAAAAAAAACCCTTTGTCTTCTAACTCGTGAGGGAAAAAACAAGACATTATGTCACTTTTGTAACAAGCTAGCCTATTATGTTGATGCATGCAATGGTGTTGTGTATTATGTGATGCCACATGATTATAACATGACAAGATTGATGATTCAAGTGGGGGAAAAGAAACACAATGCTCAACCAGGCACATCAAAGGCAATGGTAGAAAAAACAAAAAAGCTTGTTGCTAATGTCTTGGAGGTGGATGAAAATGTTGGTTCAAATGAGTATAGAAAAGGAGCTTATGGGTTCTTTGATGAGATATGAGGCTATATAAGGGTGTGCAATGGGAGACAATGAGATGACATGCTTCTTGTGCTCAAACCCCTTAGTAGAAAATCAAAGGTACATTTTTTTTGGTAATAAAATATTGCTCTTCATGTTCATGAAAATAAATATTACTGATTTCTATTGTGACCATCTAGAAGGATTGTTGATTCACAAAGACAAACAAAACTCTCCATTGGTGAAGGATTTTATATCATTTTGTTGCTTGAGAAAAGGTTATATATTCCTTTTTCCATGGTAGCCCATTTTTAGGATGGGGTTTACCAGATGGAAAATATTGTGTCTTCAAAGCTGTCAACTCACAGCCCAGCATCTAGTGTGAACTTCATGAATTGAATGCGGTGATAAGGAAATGGAGACTTATGAAACTCATGGGTGCCTTTTATCACAAACACTGGGTTACAAATTTGAATACAATGGCATGTTATGTATATGACCCGAGGTATTTGGACACACTGGTCATTTTTGGTATAAAAAGTACACTTCCTTTCTCTAACATAGTGGTATTAAAATTATAGTTTGGCCAGATTTGATATTAAAATTTATTGATATTATATAGTGTATATGAGCTAATAAAAATAGCCACATGATAGGATGTATATCACTTAAAAGTTTAAACTTTCATTTTGTAATTGTTGAGATGCGCATGGGTAAAACCACATTGCTGCATAATGGGGTTCATGGTAGATGAAGCACGAGAAAGTTGGAACATAATGTGAATAGCTTTTAATGTGGTCCAAAAAACTTATTGGAAGGCTAAGCGTGATCATGTCTATTCCATTGGAAAAAATCTTGCACAATCATAGAAGTATGTGAAGGTTGAATATCAAAACGAGCACCTCGCCATGTGTGGAAAATGGAGATGATGCAGCAATAAAGAAGAGGCAAGCAAAGAAAGTATGCAGATTAGGAAATGGCAACTAGCAAAAGCAATGTACTCAATAGCGATATCCCACCTATGGTTAAGTTGGTGGAAAGTATGCACTGCTCATTAAAGAATTTAATGTTTGTAGTATAAATCATAACCCTAGTTTGGTTAAAATTCTCTCTAATATTTATTGAATTGAATATAGGTAGCAAAGAGTCCATTGGAAGAGGCATGTACTCCAAGGAAAAATTTGGGTAAGAGCATGTATGGAAGTTAAGTTGGTTGGGAAAGTTACAAGGTTCAGATAACTCTGTATGATGCATGTGTAGCAGACATGGTAAATTCATTATTGCAAAGTGCCATAATAGTAGATTGTACACAATCTCCTTTGCATCAAGTACACCAATGGTGATACTCATCGCTACGGTTGCTAAGATTCTCCCTGTGATCTTGTTTCCACTTGTATTTGGAATTAAAAGGTATGAGGGACATGATTTTGATAATTCCCTACATTTTGTTGACTCCTCCTTTGCATGAGGTAAGAGTGTTGAATGCATGAACACTCGTGTAGTGTCCAAGGAAAGTCACATTTTTTGTCCTCTCAACTCAAGGCTCACAACCCATTAGGAAAAAAGGGAGCTCATTTTGGGGCCTGTAAGAAATTCACTATTTTCTCTTTTCTCTCTCTACAAAAGCAAGAAAATATGGATACTTGCGTGAGAAATGTCAGTGTGAAAAGGAATAAATATATTCTTTCACATGCTTTACATTCAATGTTCATATAAGAGCAACACTTTTCTGTGCAGAATTTGGTGATTCTGACACCACAGACGCATCCGGAACGGGGCCCAAAACCCCTACAATGGCACTGGAAACGCTGGCTCGGAATTGGCCAAAAAAGGCATAATCTCACTTTTCGGCCTTTTTTGGCCATTTCCCGGCCTCCAGATGTCCGATTCCAGCGTTTCCAGTGTCGTTCTAGGGGTTTTGGGCCGTTCCAGTTGCGTCTGCAGTGTCAAAATCACCAAATTCTGCACAGAAAATAAAAATTTTAAAGATTCAAATTAGATCACCTCATTAATGTGACATGCTTCTACGAACATATAGTACTATTTCTTTTTCTTATTTTCATCTTCTTTTGTTGAATTTTCAATGTTACGTTGGCCCACTCCTAATTGGTTGAGAGCCTATTTTCTCTCTCTTCTAAAAGGCCCCAAAATGAGCTCCCTTTTTTTCTAATTGGCAAAATTAACATTTTTGATCGCATCCTAACATTGCAATAACAAGATCATTCATGTTTATTAATAATCCTTAATCTAGGAGCCTAAATTAATGAAATAGAAAAAATTTAACTTAATTGTCTTCTCTGCATCTTCTTCATCAAATCCTTCTTTGCAAACGTTGATGGAGCTTTTGCTCTCATCAATGCTAATGGAAAGTCCCGCAAATGAGAGAGTTCTCCAAAAGCTAGTCGTGATCGATCTCTCTTAGCATGCACTCCATCTCTAAATGAGCTTGGACCTTTTGAAACTCTTCCTATGATACCAAGGTTGTCTTTGTTCCCATGTCGCTATACTTGGCACCTCCAAATAATTTGCCAATGCCAAGTCTGTGCATTGATAATGTCCTTTGTTGTGGAAGCCCAAATTGACATTGCGATCCAAATTGCTTGAGGCCCATAATGCTTCATTTTCTTGAAACCCAATAACATACATAATATTTCTTGAGGCCCACATTGTTTCATCTTCTCAAAATCTGGTAATGTACGGAATGTCTATGAGAAATGAATATTCTCTATTTTCAATAATACCCAATGGAAGTGTAGCACCACATCTGTCATGTCCTCTTCATTATTTTGACTACCTTTTTACTCTTTTAATGACCTAACTTATCTTCCAAATTAAATTTGTAGGACAAAGGCATGTAAAGTTCTCATCCAAAATACTTCAAGAGGATTTGATGTCTAAACAATTCATTAGACTTCATTTATATGCTTACTAAGAAAAACACAAAAGGATTCAAATCCAGATTTTGACATTGTTGCATCTAAGGGTTTCAAATCTCCAATCAAAATCCTTCCTAGTTTCCCTATCAACAAACAAAACGAGTTCGATAAGATAAGCCTACATAAAGCTTGATAGCATAGCTTACTTGCATGGTATGAATAGGACTAAGAGATTGAGAGCTATGAAGATGTTTACTCCTAGGTAATCTCAATATGTATAATATGTACTTAAACATGGATTTAAATTTGGAACATTGATGCTCATTCAAAGGTGATCTAGCAAAGAACTCATATCTATCCCTATTAGAGTTTCTCACATATTTAGAGGCAAAACAATGTGCAAAAGAGTCAAACAAATGTACATCATGAAAGTCAAAAGTTGTAGAAGCTATGTTTAAATTTCTCAATAGCAAAGTTTACGACGACAAGGCCCCTGCCAAGGACAAATAATTTAGGTAGAGCAATAAGAAACTACCTTTGTGGCTGCGTAGACTTACTGAATATAGAGTAAGCATCCATGAATATCAAAGAAGCATCAACTCCTGCCTGTCCTTGCAGAAGCGTTAACTTTTTCTATAGAAGTCGGATTGATACACTATATAGACCAACATTGTAGCCCTTGAACTGCTCTACAACTTTCTTTCAGATAATAGGATGAAATTCAGTATGTAAATCCATATATAGTCGCTGCACCCCTCGTTAGTCTTTCAAAACTGCATGTAAAAGTTGATGTGGCTCTCACGGCTCTGCTCAACCTAGCTCTCAAAAACAGTCCTCCCAGAACCTCCCAATCGGTCACCTCTCGCAAAAAACGACTCCCTAAGCTTTTTTGGCGCCAGACGACTCTAAAAGCTCCCTCTACGTGCAAAAAACGGCCTACACCTCTGGTTTTAGCTGAAAATTTGTCCATGCAACTCTATATCTTCTCATAGTAATCCACACCCTCAGTCTCCATCGTCTGCGTCTCTCCGACACATGCACTATGCTGCCAGTTTCCCAAGATCCACCAACAGAGGTCTGTGGGTACGCAAGCTATCCAAGAGTATTTTTCATCATCACTCCTGTAACTAGGGCCTGTCCACAAAATTATATCAGAAAAATCATGATTATTTACAAAAGCAAAACCAGAAGCTCTTATAGGTTCTCTATTGCTACTTCCTAACTTCTATGCCTAGAGCTAATCCACACTAGCCTAGACTTGCTCTTAGCAGTGTTAATCCCATCGACCTAATATATATAACATGTACAATATTTACAGTGATTTCTCGGGCTCCAAAAGTAGGCCCATCACGGCCAACAAATGGGATCCTCAAGAAGCTACTCATTATACTTGAAATATCATTGACAATAGCCTGCAGTCAACCCTCCATGACCTTGCTAGAACCCGCACTCAGTGCCCCTTCCCTTGATCCAAGAAGGGCCCAACATTTCGCAAAGAAAAACAAGAAGAGATGAAAGAGAACAAAGGAGATGGCGGAATTAACACACATTTGTATAAGAAGATTAGCCAAACTAGAGAAAAGAACATCAAGTAAATAAACAAGAAAGGAGCAGAAGAGAAAATAAGCAGCAGCCACCCAAAAAGAAAAAGAGCAATACACACTCACTCAACACAAAAAATGCTCACACACAATTTTGACAATTAATAAGGCAGTTGGCAAGGCTTACACATCCTCCAAAGATAAAACAATGAAGCATATCGGCTGGCTACCACTTGGATAAAAACCATCGGAGCACTTGCATGCTTGCAAGGATCTACAGTTGGCTGGTGACATCATAACCTACACTCTGGGCATCACTGTGTTTGTGTTATAACCTTTGATGGTCAGTAGTTTGAGGATAGAGATCAACATTGTACCCTTAGGTTAGCTGAGGCTAACCTAGTCAGGGGTGTTTCACACTTCCACAGAGGTCTCCAACGAACAGTTCCACATCAATTGTTTAGCACTCCACCAGGGCATCCATTCAAATACAACATGGATCTTCATGGACAGGTCCCTTATGAGCATATGGGCAACTGCTAATCCGGATCTACACGTCTCTTCCGGGGCATCTGTTCTCTCCTTTGATAGCACATGCGTCTGCCTACATGGCAGCTATGCTTGCTGCCCATGTGGCACATCATGTACATCCCTAAATCCCATGGTGTCAACTCCCATTGTGTGTGACAATGACCCAACTACTTTGTAAGGTGGGACTCTAAGAACCCTAACAATTGAACATGATAAGAGAACATGTAGATGTATCAAGTTCAGCAAATTCTATTCCACAAAATAGAGAATCATTCAGTTTACAGATTTCCCAAATTGCTCCAAGACTGCAGAGGAGCCAGGTGATGAATTACAAAGCTTCAAACAGTTTGGCATGAAAAGATACAGTCAAAACTCCTCGTTTCTTTGCACACTACACATCCCAAACCTCATACCCAGGTCACTGTTAACACATTAGACATCTAGATAAAATCACAATTCTAAAGTAAACCCAATCTCCTCCAAGGATGACGACAAAGTCCCATAACTCTATCTGCACCAATGCAATAAAGTGTAGTGATGTGGCGATTCCCACATAGGAAGGTTCTCAATGATGCGGATGGGCGTACATGAAGGCATGCGGAGATTTTGCATGCTTCAATGATATTCTAGATAAAGTTCCTTTTGCTCTTTGAGATTATCCATGACAATGCGAGTATCAGGGACATACCCAGCCTCTTTCATTTGCCAAGACAATCTATTTAGTTCTACATGTATTTCCTGCATTTGTGGATGCAATTCATCTTCAATAAACACATGCAACTGGTGGTTCACCTCAATTTGGCAGCACCCTGGACGTCTCCTTACACCTCTGTACTTCATCAATTTGATTAATTCCACGCTATCCTCCAACATCCCAAGTGAAGCATAAATGTTGGATAGAAGCAAGAAAGCAGCAGCATTATATGGTTCCAGCTGAAGGACCATTTCTGCTGCACGTTTTGCAAGATCCACATTACAGTACATTCTACAGGCACCAAGCAACGCCATCCACAATGCAGCAGTCGGTTGATTTGGCATTTTTCGTATGAAATCATCTGCCTCCTCTAGTCTCCCAGCTCGACCCAAAAGGTCAACCATGCAGGCATAATGCTCTGGTACAGGCTTAATGCCATGGTCCCGACCCATGGAATTAAAAAAATAACAACCTTCATTGATGAGTCCAGCATGGCTGCATGCTGATAGAATACCAATCATAGTGATGTGATTTGGCTTCACACCTTCCCTTTGCATTTCATGAGCAAGTTGGAGGGCCTTCTTGCCATGTCCATGTTGAGCATATCCTGCAATTATTGCTGTCCATGATGCAACATCTCGTTCAGACATTTTATCTAGCACTTGATGAGCATAACCTAGGCTTCCACATTTGACATACATGTCAATGAGGGCACTTCCTACAAAGATGCTACAGTCAAACCCACTCTTGACAACAGTCTCATGAATATGCTTGCCTTTTCCCAAGGCCGCTAGACTGGCACACGCATTGAGGATGCCCACAAAGGTGACTTCATCAGCTTTCAAATCCTCCCCCTCCATTTGTACAAATAATTTTAAAGCTTCTTCAGCAAGCCCATATTTTGCACAGCCTGTAATCATCACATTCCAAGAGACTATATCATGTTTAGGAATTTCATCAAACATCTCACGTGCATTCTTCAAATTCCCACATTTGGCATACATGTCCATGAGGGTGTTAAGCATGGTAAGATTAGGCTTGATCCCCAAGCTGATCATAAGGCAATGAATCTGTTTGCCCTTTTCCACACTTCCTAAGCTGGCACTTGCATTTAGAAGAGTCAAAAAAGTCACCTCATTGGGCTTCACACCTACCCATTGCATATGGTTAAAAAGATTTAAGGCATTGTCGTGTTGCCCACGTTGTACATAGCCTGCAATGATGGCAGTCCAAGAAATGACATCTTGTTGAGGCAATTTGTCAAAAACTTGCTGTGCATCTTCTAAACTTCCACACTTGGCATACATGTCAACAAGGGCATTACCCATAAGAGTGTTTGATTGGGTGCCGGCTTCGATTATATGTGTATGGAGCTCCTTAGCTCTTTCCAAATCTGCTAGACTACCACATACATTACAGATGCTCAAAAAGGTGACTTCATTTGGCGTTATACCTTCCTGTTCCATTCTCTCATAAAGAGTGAGTGCCTCCGCAGTGTGCCCAAGCTTGGTATAACCTGTAATCATTGCATTCCATGAGACCACATCCAGCTTGGGTATTCTTTCAAACAGCACCTGCGCATCCTTTATGCTCCCACATTTAGCATACATGTCTACGAGTGCATTATTTAAGAAAGTGTTTCCTTTCATTCTAGTTTTTTCAATGTGCGTGTGTATCTGTTTGCCCTGTTCCAAATTTCCTAACCTAGTACATGCATTGAGGATATGCAAAATGGTTATCTCATTCGGCTGGACGCCTTCATTTTCCATTTGCTGGAACAGCTCGATTGCCTCCTCAGCCGATCCATGCTTTCCATACCCAGCAATCATGACATTCCACGATACTACATCTAAATCGGGCATTTTCCTAAACACTTGCCTTGCATCCTCTATGCGGCCACATTTACTGTACATGTCAATAAGGGTATTATGAATGAAGACATTTGTCTCGACCTCACTCTTAAGGACGTCAGCATGAATCTGCTTCCCCCATTCCAGTTCTTTTAGTCGAGCACATCCATTCAGGGTACTCACAAAGGTGACATCATTTGGTTTGGTTTTGCCAGCGCCCATTAACTGATACAAGTTGAAAGCATCCTCAGCAAACCCATGCTTAATGTATGCTGTAATCATTGCATTCCAGGAAACCACATCGCGATCAGGCATTTTGTCAAACACCGGCCGTGCATCCTTTACACTTCCACATTTAATATACATGTTAAGAATGGAACCATCAATAAAAGCAGTTGGCCTAATTCCACTTAGAGTTATGCTGCCATGGATCTGCTTGCCCGTTTCCAAATCTGGCAAATTGGCACATGCTTTCAGAATGCTCAAGAGAGTTGTGAGGTTTGGAGTTACTCTTTTGTGTTCCATGTACAAAAAGAGTTTTATAGCCTCGTCGGCATGTCCATGTTCCACAAAATCTGAAATCTTTGCATTCCACAAAAGCAAATTTTGCTGGTTGATTTCGTTAAATCCTTGATGGCTGTCTTCCACAGTTCTGGACAGCGTGTGCGTGTGAAGAAGGATGAATCTTTTAAAACCCATACAGGAGAGATGAGACTGAGCCTTTTTTCTGGATATACGAAATGTCATGCCTAGGCATCCGTGTAATGTCCAGTATGCCTGCATGACTTTCTTGGCAACAATCCTTGATCATTTTGTATCCTCCCATCCCCTATACCTTCAACAATCTGTATTATGTCCCTACTTCCATCTAACACTCTGTTTATCCTGGACGATTACTGGGATTACATTCAAACAATAATCTACAGCGTACGAGGGATACTCTTGTGACACATCGATTAACCAAAACCCTGAGAAAATGGAAAAATTCCAGGCGTATTCTTCGACGAAGAACCGCTTGCCACTTTCATCCTTTGAAGATTGGCGAATTTGAGTGGAGAAAGGCATGATGATAGGCTGTTGTGCGAACACTGGTAGCTGTAATCCTTGGAAAATTTCCTCCACAAAATAGGAATGATCTGGTTGCAAGATCATACGATCATCACCACTGTTTGATCTTTAGTAGATTTTGCCAATCCTTTACACTTTACGAGCTACATTTAGTTAATAAAATTCCACAAAGACACATTTTAGTCTTAAAACTATGTATAGGAGTACATTTTATTAGCAAATGGAGAGTTGGATTCTCCTTTTGAATGCTAATTGTTCTTTAAAAATAGGTTGCTTAGGTAACAAGATTTGTCAAGCATAACTATAAGGTGCTTTGCATGTTTGTGCTTTCTATTATGCCACGATTATGCGAGGAGACTGCCCCCATGTGCACTCGTGTTTTATTAGGCTACAAATTATTTTGTCTAGCACAAATCACTTCGCAACCTTCACTCTTAGCACGTGGATAGGACCATAGTGTAGCTCCAAGACGATGTAGATCCCTTGTAACGTTATGCTTTCATCCAAGTGTTTCCCTAAACAGCTTAACATAACCACCATTGATTATATAAGAAGAAAGGGTTTCGTATCCTCTCTCTTATGTCAACTAATTCAATTTTTAGCACGGCCCTTACAAGAGTGATGATGAAAACCTTTTTCCTCCTTTAGGTAATGGATAATGGAAAGGCTTAGCATTTCCATAATTCTACTCCCATATGGTTGTTTTTAGTCGACTCCTTTTTGTATATAATGCATGCCTTTATGTTACTGTGTTCGCACTTTATGCCCAACTTTAAGGGTAACCTTTCTCTTTGGAGAAAGGTAGGCTCTCTATACACAACCCACCATTAGGAGTTGAACTCATACTACAAATAGCAAGTTTAGCAAATCTTTGTAAAAATAGATATATTTGAAGGAAGGGCTCCTTTGTAGGGGTTCTCCATTCTTATGCATGATGAGCCCCCTCCACCCCCTTCTCCAACTAATTAATGGAATGAACATTTTTTCTTACGTAGGGAAAAGTACTTTTATCATAGCTTTATTAGGTCATCACATACATCCCTTCTCTTTATAAATAATCCATAATATTTCTATTCAAAACACAAATCTTGTAAGTAATATACAATTGGCAAGTCTTATTCCATCCAATTATGCCAAAAAGATCCGGTATAGCCTGAGTTTAGGAGGGTCATTTCGTTCTCTCATAGTGAAGTAGTGCATTTGTATCCTTGTCCCATGACCATATCTCTGTGTCCATAGATTGTGGAAGGTCGATCAACCCACCTGCCATATCCCAAAAAAATATACTACTCAACATATCTTCTTGGGAACTATTGGCTTCAATGCCAAGCCATGATTGTCATTCTTTCATGAATAATTCTAAAACACATGATCCATAAATGTTGCAAACTTAACAATAATCTTTAATGTTGCAAACTCAATAATAATCTTTAACGTCGGTCGCATAATGTACTATGGTAGTTTAGATGAGAGACTAGTTCTCTAATTTCATGCCGTGCAACCTTTTCCATCAACCAATGTTTCTTCATTTACTGGATGGGCAAAACAATGTTTTATTATTTTCTGCTCAGTGTGATTCTATCTATTTAACAAAATCATCATTGTCCTAGACAACTTTATTACACGCGGGCCTAGGTTTCTTCCAGCATTATGTATCCTTTCCTCATCATAGTAGGTAACCTTTCACCCAAACGAAGGTGAGCTATGCATTTTTGGTCGCCTTTCTTGGGAGTCAGCCCCTATAGCGAAACGATTGCTGCGCAGTTGAAACGATTGCTGTGGTTGCTCTTCTTACACAAAAGACATATCTGTATCCTATTGCTGGCCAACCGCTTGTTGAGATATCGAGCTCCACTCGTGATATGCCAAGGTGACCGTTGTGCATTTATGTCACCGACTTGTTAGCTGCAGATGCGGTTGGTACACCGCCCATGAACAATAGCTGGATGACAGCTATCCTTATCTACTCTAGTTCATGGCTCAGTTAGTATGCCACCTTAGTTAGTTGAGTTTGGTTTGAGACCCACATATAGGGTTCTTCTATTTCTTTGTACTAGAGTTCTTTTGGCTTTCACAACTAAGAAGAGGAAAACTGTTTTCAGCCTCCACCTTTGTGTGTATTCCCCCATTGTGTATGTGAGAAAGCCGCAAGTGAGACTCCTTCCCTCTCTCCCACTATCTTCACATGGTATCAAAGCCTGGTTCGTGGTAAGAAGCTCAAGAAAGCAAACCAAGTTCGCAGTGTCCTAGTAAGAGGACCAGTGTTGCTTTCCTTTTTCGAGTTTGGGAGAAAATCTCTGCAGGTACACAGCCGGAAGTGCAAGAGTGCACTGTCTCAAATTGAGACGCCCTTCGCGGTGTGGCAAGAGGGCAATATATGCTGTGGGACAAGGCAAAGCCCTGGGTGACTTTATTTTTCTGATTCGAGGCCATTTCGGGGCCCGTTGTGGAGGCGGAAGTTCTTCGCAGGCACTCAGAAAAAGGCCCTGTTTTTGCTGTGCAAACACTGCTCTGCAGGTCGGTGAAAAGTTGTCGCAGAAATTGCATCGTATGCCTGTGCGCAAAGATATTGGGAGTTGCAGAATCATCCTTGTTGCCTATTGATGCAAAATCGTCACTAGGAAGTGACTGTGTGGTCAAATACCACTTTCGTCAGTTTTGCAGATCTACCCGTGTGAGGCAAAAGCTGTGTTTTTTGTAGTGACAGAATATTTTGCAGTGTTCTGTAATGGCGTCTAATTCTCTTTCATAGATTGTCACTGAAAAGCTTGACAAGAACAACTTTCAGGCATGGAAGTTTAGAATGACGAATTTCCTTATGGGAAAAGGCTATTGGGAGTTCATTACAGGAAATGAAGAAGAACCAGTTCTTCCTAATGTTCCCAATCAACAGGAAATGCAGGCATTTAAAGGATGGCATGAGAGAGCCAGAAAAATTATGTACTAGATTTCTATCAGTATTTCAGATTCTATGATTGTGCATATTCAGGATGCAAGTACGCCAAAGGAAGCATGGGATACTTTGGCAAAAATGTACAGCACAAATATGCAAGCTAGGAAAATGCAGCTCAAGCAGGAGTTGCACTATGTGCAGAGAGAAAATATGAGCATCAATGACTACCACATGAAGGTGAAGAAAATTGCAGATGCACTTGCTTCCATTGGGTCGCCAATGGAAGATGATGATCTAGTTTCTGTGACCTTGAATGGCCTAGGAAAGGATTATGCACAGTTCCGGACATCCATTGCCATCTGTGAAAAATTTCCTGATTTTGAGGAGTTGTTTGCTCTTCTAATTTTTGAAGAGCAGAGAAATGGTGGTGCATCTTCTTCAGGAGGAACTTCGAAAGAAACTGTCTTCTACTCAAATGCTGGAAGAGGTAGAGGCAGAGGTAGAGGAGGCCGATTTGGAGGCCGTGGTAGAAATCAGAATATGCAGTAAACTCAAGAAAACCAGTCCTTTGGAGGAGGACGTAGTAACTCTAGAGGCAGGGGGAGCCAAAGAGGTCGTGGTGGATGGCAGAGAGGCCAAAATGCAAACAACAATGTTGAATGCTACTATTGTGGTAAAATGGGTCATATGGCTAAAGACTGCTACAAAAAGCAGAATGACATTATGAATGGAAAATTGCAGCAAGGCAATTATGCATCTTCTAGTAGACAGGGTGATGACAGAAATGAGCATCTATTTATGGTGCAGCACATGACCAATTCTGTGACAAGTGTAGAAGAACGAAATGATGTATGGTATGTTGACTCAGATGCGTCAAACCACATGACAGGTCATGCAGAATGGATGCAGGATGCAAGGAAAATGGAAAAACCAGGATTTGTGGAGACTGGTGATGATACTGCACATCCTATTGTGCAGATTGGTAAAATTCCTTTGTTTATGCAGGATGGGAAAAAGAAATACATGTCTGATGTATTTCATGTCCTGAACATCACCAAGAACCTGGTTTCTGTTGGTCAAATGGTTGAGCAGGGCTTGCAGGTCAGATTTAATCCTCATGGATGCTTTGTTGAGGATATGAATAGCAAAAGGAAAGAAGAAGGGAAGGATGTTTACATTGGATGCGGACATGCCTGAATTGAGTGCAACAATGTTTGCACATGGGACCAGTGTAGTTGCAGATATTGATATATGGCATAAACGCATTGGTCATGTTAATGTACAGCGACTTAAATCAATGCAGGCCCAAAACATTGTTGCAGGATTGCCTAAATTCAAGGTTGCAGAAATGCATAAGGTATGTGAAGCCTGTCAATTTGGAAAACAGGCAAGAAAACCATTTCCTAGGCATGTTCAAGAGAGTAAGAAGCCATTGGAATTAATCCACTCTGATGTGTGGACTACTAAAGCTGCATCTATTGGTGGAGGCTGTCATTATTTTGTCACTTTTATTGATGACTACAGCAGAAAAGTTTGGGTGTATTTTATGAAAAAGAAAAGTGAAGTGTTTGGGCACTTCAAAGCTTTTAAAGCTATGGTTGAAAAAGAAATAGGCTTGCAAATAAAATGCCTAAGGTCAGATGGAGGGGGAGAGTACCTCTCAAATGAGTTTGCAAGGTTCTTGCAGGAGCATGGCATAAAGCAGCAATATTCATGCAGTCATACCCCACAGCAAAATGGACTTGCAGAAAGGAAAAACAGGCATATTGGAGAGGTATCTCGGGCCATGCTACATGAAAAAGACCTTCCAGATTATTATTGGGCTGAAGCAGTTGCTACAGCAGTTTACATAATGAACAGGACTCCCACTACAGCAATACATGGCATGACACCAGAGCAGATGTATACTGGTAGGAAACCAGATATTTCTCATTTGAAAATTTTTGGTTGAATTGCCTATGTTCATGTGCCAGATGAGTTGAGGTCCAAGTTGGATCCAAAAGCTGAGAAGTGCATCTTTATTGGTTATTCTCTGCAGCAGAAAGGGTATAGATGCTATAACCCTTCTACTCGTAAGTTTACAGTGAGCAAAGATGTTGTTTTTGATGAGATGAGTAGCTGGTATAAACCAGTAAATGTGATGATTGATGTAGATGCACAAAATGGTAATGCTGCACAGAATTCACAGCAACAATCACAAAATATTTGTGGACCTGCAATGTCCTCTAGCAGTGGTTCACATACTTCACCATGGACAGGCAGATTGAGATCAGGAGAATCTCCTCAAAGCAATGCAGATAGTGGTACGCAGGTATCACGAAAAGGAAAAGAGAAGGTAGATCAGCCCATGTTTGATGTGAATGCAGGTCACTCTTATGTGGATGGTGAATCCAATGGCTCAAAACAGAGCATTGATGATGAGTTGGGTATTCCTTCTGTTGTTACACCTGGAGTAAGGAAGACCAGGGATGTTTTGAGAACAGCTGGAAGTGAGCCTATTTTGCGCAGGTCTACCAGAGCTAGATATCATGTGGATAGGCTGAAATATGATGGATTTACAGCCATTCACTATGCCTATATGGTCAAAGTGATACAGGAACCAGAACCCACTTCCTTTGAGCAAGCCATGGGAAAAGAAAAATGGGAGAAAGCCATGGATGAAGAAATGCATGCCTTGGAAACAAATGCTACATGGGAATTGGTGCCTTTGCCTAAAGACAAGAATGCAATTGGCTGTAAGTGGGTTTATAAGGTCAAGCACAATGCAGATGGTTCTGTGAACAGATACAAGGCAAGATTAGTTGTCAAGGGTATGCACAGACATATGGCATTGATTATGAAGAAACATTCAGTCCGGTTGCAAGGATGGCAACCGTAAGAGCAGTCATTGCTATGGTTGCATCAAAGGGATGGTCGTTACATCATATGGATGTAAAGAATGCCTTCTTGCATGGTGATTTGCAAGAAGAGGTCTTTATGGAGCAGCCACCAGGTTATGTTCATGTTGTTCATCCTGAGTTTGTTTGCAGATTGAAGAAAGCCTTGTATGGCTTGAAGCAAGCACCTAGAGCATGGTCTGACAAGATAGGACAGTATCTTGTCACTATTGGCTTTTAGATTTCCAAGGCAGATTTCTCACTTTATGTGAGAAAAACAGAGAAAGGTATTATGCTGCTTGTCATTTATGTTGATGATTTGATCATCACAGGTGATAGTGATGAAGATATCCTTCATGTGAAAATGCTATTGAAGCAGAAGTTTGAGATGAAGGATTTGGGAGAGGTGCGTTATTTCTTGGGCATTGAGGTGATTAGATAACCAAGTGGGATACAGCTCTTGCAGAGTCAGTATGGATTGGACATGCTGTCCAAATATGGGATGACAGGCTGTAAGCCTATTTCAGTTCCTTTGGAGCAGAATGTGAAGCTAAGCGCAGATGCAGGTGAGCTTCTGGAAGACCCTACTATGTACAGACGCATAGTAGGAAGTTTGATTTATATGACTATTACCAGGCCAGATTTGAGCTATGCTGTTGGATTGGTAAGTCAGTTTATGCAGGCTCCAAGGAAATCGCATTTGGATGTGGCTAGACGAATACTCAGGTATGTGAAGTCCACATTGCAGTATGGACTATTTTATGAGGCTGGGGTTCAGATACAGTTGCATGGATACACTGATGCTAATTGGGCTGGTAGTATTTCTGATAGACAATCTACCAGTGGATATATGTTCTCTTTTGGGAGTGCTGCAGTCACTTGGAGCAGCAAGAAACAGTCTACAGTTGCCTTGTCGAGCACAGAGGCTGAGTACAGGGGTGCAGCAATGGCTGCATGTGAGGTAGCTTAGTTGCATAAGCTACTCTATGATATGCATCAGTCTACATATGGGCCAGTTGTCATTTATTGTGACAACATGAGCAGTATACACTTGGCAAATAACCTAGTCTATCATGCTAGAACAAAGCACATTGAGGTGCATTATCACTATGTGCGGGAGAAGGTTTTACTAGGTCTTATTGATCTAGTTTATGTCAGCACAGAGGATCAGGTAGCTGACATATTCACGAAGGCATTGGGCGCAGAGAAGCTGTGCAAGTTTAGAGACCTGCTTGGTGTGCAGGAATTGGGATTGAGCTCGAGGGGGAGTGTTGAGATATCGAGCTCCACTCGTGATATGCCAGGGTGACCGTTGTGCATTTATGTCACCGACTTATTAGCTACAGATGCGGTTGGTACACCGCCCATGAATAATACTGGATGACAGCTATCCTTATCTACTCTAGTTCGTGGCTCAGTTAGTATGCCACCTTAGTTATTTGAGTTTGGTTTGAGACCCACATATAGGGTTCTTCTATTTCTTTGTACTAGAGTTCTTTTGGCTTTCACAACTAAGAAGAGGAAAACTGTTTTTAGCCTCCACCTTTGTGTGTATTCCCCCATTGATGTGAGAAAGCCGCAAGTGAGACTCCTTCCCTCTCTCCCACTATCTTCACACCGCTGTCTGGCCGCACCCATTATAGTGGCATCCCACTGTGTTGTGTGTATTAGTCAAACAAATCGCACACCAATTCACGTTAAGAGCATACTCAACTGTGGAGTGACCAGGATTGTGGCAGTGAGTGCACCGGATACCTTTCAAGCCTTTAGGTACTGATCCTTCTCCGGAATCCATTGGAGCGCCCTTGCCCCCTTTAGAGGCTCTATGGGTCTTCAGCTCCGCTTCTGAGTCGGATTCCTCCGAACTCATACGTTCAGAGCTTTCTTCAGAGCTAGTCACATTCGAATCTTCATCACTATCATCCGACTTCTTAGATTTTGGCATTTCTTCTTGGTTTTACTTTTCAAGGATTTGCGGTTCTTGTGTGTCCTCCTGTGCAGTGACTCCCCCACTCGCACTGCTTGTGCCATGACCGTCGTGAGCATTGTCTGTGTCCGATCCACTGTGGCCAATGTCGTCCGCAGATCCCATGAGAGCCCAAAAATGAAGTAGTCGTTGAGTACCTCCTGAGTAGGCCATTCCCTAGTTGGCACACGTTGCATGAGTAAGAATTTGGACACATAATTTTCCATATCCTGATCTCCCTGATCCAAGCGTCGCAATCTATCCTGAGTTTGCAGAATCGTTTTTTCTCGATGAAACAGTCTCAAGAATGCTTCGTAGACTCCATCATATGTGGTGAAGTAATCCACCACATACTTTGCCAACCACCGTGCAGCCTTGCCTACTAAAGTTGACTCAAAAATCGCTTCTTGTCGGGGTGGTACCAAGGGTGTCGGATTGTTGACCTCATACACCTTCTCAAACTGCCGGACATGAGCATCCAGGTCATCCAACTTTCACCCCACAAACTTGGCATACTTGACTTGGCCCACTGCCATCACAGCGCCTCCAACGTTTGGTGCTCCTCCTCCTCCAAATAGTCCTTCTTGACCAAAGAGATTGCAAGAAGTAGCTAAAACCGCTGTTGGAGACGAAGATGCACTCAACACCCGACGTGCAAGTGAGACGACCCGCACCTGTAGCCTTGGCGGGGTGAAACTGAATGAGAAGGTAGACTCTGACGCCAATCAATTCCTCTCGGAGATCCTTGCGGGATGACGTCTCCATGCTCGAGATCATTGATACGTCGCCGCAACCACATTGTTGGTGTCAAGGGATTAGGAGGTCCTTGCGAGTGTGTGCGCATGCATGCCTACTCGAAAGATAGCAAACACAGAATTCGGTGCCATGACCATCAGATGAGATTCTTCACTGGAATTTTCGCACCCACTCGACCATAAGTAGGGTGCTGGGGATCGGATCGCATCCGATGGAGTTCATCTTGAAATCCACAGATGTGCCTCCTTACCACAACAATCTCCTCCTGAATCTCTACCGGAGTGAGTGCAACTACGTGCAAACCTCCATGAAGTGCCTCTGCAATGATGGCAAGGAAAGGACGACATGAGCGTGCCTAAAACACCTTGTCAGAAGACAATCAATTGCTAGATCACGAATCCCTTACATGAAGGTAAGAATGTGCATCGTGATCGCCAATGTGTAGCATCATAACTATGTGTAGACGCTATGGGAAACAACGATAAACGATACGCGCAACATCTCCGAAAAAGGAATACAGGAATGCAATAGAGACAAAACACCTAAGAACTCTGTGTTCCAGAGCAAGAGCTCGCACAAAAACTTGGATCTATCTTAGAATAACAAAAAACTTCAATAAATAAGAACCTCTATTATTCTCCATAACAACTAGGATATAGATAGGTTAGATGATTTTAGTGATGATGAATTCCTAGGATATCAAAGATCCTTACTATCAAGCTCATGGGTGCCTTCTTTTTGGAGGTTTGAAATCTACGGGGGCATTTAGATCCATTTTTTGCTTCTACATTTCCAATCGGATCTTTCCATTGAATAGTTCTGATATATGGGAGACTAACATTGACCCAATTTTAAATCCTATCTTCAATGATTGGTTCCATCTAGTGGTGCTAGGATAGGATAGCATACAATTGGTAATTGAGAAGAGTGGAACTATTAGTGACCTTCATAGATGAATATTGCATGGCATTATCAATGAAATCTATAATGTAATGAAGAACTTTTATGCTCTTTATGGGTTAACCATTGAGTCAAGGCCTTATATTACTAGGGAATCCAAGATAATTTTTTTTGCAATTTTGACAAATTGACTCAAGAGGTAAAGAGAAAGTAATACATAACTCAGGTTGTATTGACTCAATAGGTAAAAAAAGAATGTAATGGTTGATTCTACTATCTTCCTTCATCCATCAAGGAAGTTAAATATTCCATACATAATCTATTTCTTTCCACCAAGGATCTATTTTAGCATTGCTTCACACACACACACACACACACACACACACACACACACACACACACACACACACACACACACACACACACACACACACACACACACACACACACACACACACATACACACACGCACGCATGCACGTGCACATGTGCACACACACCGCTCACTTCCCATGCCTAGTCTAAGTGGGAAGGGGATGATATATAGTACTTATTGCAGGGATGGAATGGTGTTATGGGTTTGTGTTCAAGGAGTAATACATTAATGCGACGTTTTTCCATAGATCATCTTTGTTTCATAAGTTATGTATTTTTTGAGGGCACTAGGGCCTTGTTTCCCTTGATAATTCACGAAATGGTGGAGCAATATTTGCCAAGTATTCATTTCAATTCTTGTAATGCTAGGGAGTCATGGACCTTGCACCCAATAAATTATCCTAGTAAGAAAAATATTGCTTTATAATCTCTAGAGTAGGAAAAGTTACCCACTAATTTCCTTGGGCTAGAATATACTAATATTGTGCCTACTAGTGGGTGCTAATGGGTTTAATGCCCCCTTGTATTATATTGGCACTATTTGACCCCTATTCAATTTCTTTGCATTTAGCTTTGGTCGACTTTTGAAGACCCAGATCGATAAGGATTTGGATTAGAGCAGGTGGCTACTCTATATGGTATTGGATGGATCATGGCATGGCCTGTTGGGTAGAGCGGCGAGCCCTTACTAGTGGATCGAGAGCCTAAGGTAGAGAGAGGGTTTAAGACCCTACGAACCTTCAATTATACGAGGGGTTTCATGCAGTGGCGCGGTCTACACCACTACCCAGACGATGTTACTCGATTACAATCAATCTGGTATAGGGGATCTAAGGAGCGTGATTATTTCACAACTACAAGGGCGGCTTTAGTGTTGCCCATAGTACTGACAAGAGATAGTTGTGGCATAATGTGTGCCAATTGTAAGCCCCATTTTGTGGTGCTTATCGAGCTCAGTAACGTTACTTGGGAGTCAAAGAATTTTGGTGAGTATTGCATACTGGTGGCCGATCTCGAGGTCTTCGCTCCCGCTGCAAGCAATCTAGTAATGGCTCTGAGCAAATGTCTCCAGCCCAGCTCTTGCATTCATCGCATGGTACACTGCTTTGAGTAGGACATTCATTGAGGCATAGCTTCTCTACGACCTAGCGAGGATGGATGACAACCTTCAGGTACAATCGTCTTGGAGGAGCAAATTGATATACCAAACATCAGAAAACTTAGCAAGGGCTTGTATTACCCTGAGCATTAGGGAGTGTCATCACTCCACACCCCTCTTGCTTCTCAACATAACTTATGATGTGGTGAGCAGCACTCCTTGGCTAAGTGCCTATACGAGGCACAAGGATGCCCCTTACTCTCGGTCATGGAAGCAACGCATGCTGTTGGTTGCCATAGCTCCGATATGTTAATACGGTTGCCCCTCACTCGCTAATTTTTTTGCTCATGCTCAGCATCCTCTTTACTATGTGACTTATACAAGCACAATTGCCCCTCTTTCTATAACATTGGTCAAGCTTTGGTAACTATGATAATTGAATGCCAGCTAAGCATTTTTGATACATTGAAGAAATGCCAAAAGTTGGACTTTCATGAGGCATTGCCATAGGAAACCTTGAATGGGGCTTGAAGAGGCTAGCCCCTCACAAAAATCTTGTCTCCAGTGTGGCATGATATATGCCTGTGGGGATCAAGTCACACAAATTGACAATTTTACATAGTCATGATAATGCTGGAAACTTCATAGTTGTATACTCTTGATCCAACTTCATTTATTACGTTCCATTTTGGTATACTATTCTATAAGCGTCTATGGATACACTCACGATTTGATAAGACAGTCTATTTGTAGGGCATGTAAGTCCTAGCAGGGTACTCAAGGCAAGGATGAGAGTGTCATATGCTGGGTTCTACCTTTGTGAACCTGCCAATACCCTGGCGAGTTGCATAGCCGAGAGATGCAAGCCCACAGCCCAACCTATAAGACTTACCTCTAAGGGAGTAGTGGAGCACCATAGTGTATGTATCAATTGGTTACGTTCGATTGCATAGGTATCGAAGGTGGCACAACCCTATGTGCTGGTTCTTGCTTGTCAAAACCCAAGGGAGATTCCCAGCTGAGTCGCGTCTTGGTCCAGGAGGTTAGTAACTCCATGAACTTGTGTAGTTGCTACCACTGCGGCTTAAGTCTTGGGGAGTAGTAAGACTAACAAATCATGGCCATGAGCCAGTAGGGCCAGTTTTTATTGTAGTCGAACCAAGGCCGTTAACGTTTGGATCATACTTAATGCATTGGGAGCACCTGAGTGTCTGCCAAGGCTGCAAGATCGACATTCGTGCTACTCCTACTATTATTCGACTAATAGCAGGGACAAGTTACTCGGCCCAGTGTTGGCTAAGATTTTTTGGCCCCTTAAGTTCCTTTTATTCCCGAAGCACTTGAAGTTGGTTTAATCTCGTAGAGTATCAACAGCGGATTGCTTGGCGGCTAATGATACATTTTACTTGGCAAAGCATGTTTTATTTGGACAATTAATTTTGAAGTTGGAATACACGTGTATATTATTGAGAAATTAGCTTTTGTACGCATATGTTCCTAGAGGATGACGTTTTTTTGTTCAAGAAGGAAGCTTGTTCTGATACATAGCACTGATAGAACGATGTTTTGAGGGCCGGCACCATATCCTCTTTTTTGAATCCTGCGATAGAATCTATTGTAGACTACTTTCAAGCAAGGGGACATGGCCTCTTACTTAATTTCGAAGCTGAAGTAGGTTGGCATATATGTTGAGTTCTGAAGACTATCTTTGGCCATAGATGGTTAACGAAAAGAAGGGATTTCTGAGTTAGCAACCATTATTACTTTATGGATATTGCTATGCCCATAACAAGGAAGAGTGTTCTATATTATTTAATAGGAAAGTGGTACATATCATGTAAGATTGGCACTCAGTATTTATGCATTAAATGGAGGATGTTGCTTCTGCATTGAGTTACTCGCTGTTTACACATCATCTTGGATAATTAATATAGCTCATTGCATATTTAATCATGAATACTTTACCTTGCTCACTTGATGTACCATAGTCTCCTAGGTTTGTTTTCCAATTACTTTTGTGGATGGACATGGATAAAAACTGTGTAGGGGTGTTGAAGCCTGCCTTCCCAATTTGGACTAACTATGGTTGCTTTTTTTTGGATGGTGGCAAGTGCGCTTTTCTACAAGGTTTTGTTGAAAACGCCTATGGAAGCCCTTGTCGGAGTTGAAAAGACAACTACAACACTCTACTTGAAGAATCTTTCTTTGGGATAGAATGGAGGAAAAAGGAGTTACCTACTCCTAGTACATGGCCTATATGGCAGGGCTTTTGTTGTCCAATTTTGGATGCTCAAAGGAAGTTTTAGGGCTTTTATGGTTCTTGAACCTTGTGTTTCAAACTCTTGTAAATGAAATATCCTTGAAATTTTGGTATTTTTGGTATGGACCCGCAATTGACTTGACTACCTCCTATAGTTTTTAAGTAAAAAACAATAAACAAGTTTGAAAGAATTGGCATTCTTATGGAATACACTTTGAATCTTGATTATGACAAGTAAAATTGCATCTGTTTTGTATATCCACTTGTATTGGATCAATACTTGGCTATATTTTATGCCTTGTCATAGACCGGTACGTTCGAAAGGGTCCCATAATGATATAGGATTAGGGTTGCATCATTTCTTCCTGGTGACACCTAATGAATTTCTTTACACTTAAAAATGGAGGGCAATGCTTTGATATGATGGTGGTTTCTACATGAAAATGGAAAAATTATTGTGCACTCACATTTTGTTAAAGGTTTGTACTTTCAAGTGAGATAAAGGAATGGAGATGAAAACTGGAGCATTGTTAAGGTACTTATGGATAGAGCAAACACATGCACGCATGCACACACACACACCCCCACACACACACACATACACATGCATGCACGCATGCACACACACACACACACTCTTGTACTCTTTTCCCTCACAGGTAGTTGACTCCCTAGCTCTTATGTTTGATGCTACACCCCTACTTTGCTTTAGTTTTCTCGGTTTAGCACATGGCACTGGTCATAGTGCTTAAGTTCTATCCCCCCAACTCCAAAGATCCTTTGCCCTTGCGCTCTACAGCTCTTGCTCCCGCTTTGTGTGAAGCTAGTTCTCGGAGACTCCTCTTGGCCTGTTTGAGCTTGTAGTGTTGGCTGTGCGCAGCACTTTTACATTGCTCTTCTCCCCTTGCTACCATGCAAAGCCATATATGAAGCTATCCTAGGTAGGACCTTCTTGCAAATGTTTGAACTCGTGCATGACTGGTGTAATGATAACGGTTACTTGCAGCATGAGGAGAAAACTGTGAGAGTGGACTTGCTCACCTACAAGGCCCACCCATTGTCAGGACATCTCTTCCCCGCAGAATTGGACACCACTGCCCGAACCACCTCCGTGAAGCTATTCCAACCCTGTGACAAGGAAGAGGATGAGAAGGAGTCTGATGACTTCTGGTATGCACCTCTCCTTGAGCCAGAATTCTCATAGAATTGGATGCACATCTTGGCCAATATAGATGTCCCAGAAAGAGTAGGGTTTTCAATCACCACTCCAGAGCTCAAGGGTCTGACCCCGATGGTTCCCCTGAGAATGTTTAAGATGCTCAAACCCTGAGAGGTAAGCAAGGGAACAGTGAGGGTAAAATCAGATCTCCACTTGCTATCCTACGTGGGTGCCATGACTGCTCACCACCACGAGTTCTCCTCCAACTGGGGAACTAGGGCGGGTAAGGTAACCTCTCCCGTCGACTCTATAAGTGCAATGGAAGAGCCCCGTTTAGGTCCCAAACCCCCTAGATCCAAAAGCATGGCTAAGGCCAAAGGGACCACTGCTCCAACAGAAATAAAGGAGGCTGAAGGAAAAGAGGACCTATGGCAGGTACCAACCCATTATAAGGCCTACACGATTGATGATTGTAAGATCCTATACCAATAGGCCAAAAGGTCTCGAGAAGACGGATGCTCCCAAGGGTATGACAGGCCAGTCCGATCAATGAGGTAAACCTAGCCCCAGAAGGGTAGGAACCCCAACCTGTATTTGTCACCAATGATCTCACCCCCAACGAGAAGAATGCCTTAATAGTTCTCCTACAAGAATACAGGACTGCATGGCTTGGAAGTACACCAACATGAAGGGAGTCAAAGTAGTTCAGCACACAATCCCAATGCTAGATGATGCCAGGCCGATACGTCAATGCCCCTACCTTATGAATCCTAAATACACACTTGTAGCGAGGGAAGAAATCCAGAAACTCATAGATGCGAGATTCATCTATGAGATTGAGTGTACGGACTGGGTATCGCCCATTGTAATAGTCCTAAATAAAAGTGGAAACATAAGAGTATGCATGGCTTTGAAAAAGGTTAATGCCACCACTAGACATGACCACTACCCCTTGCCATTCACAGAACATGTTTTGGAAAGGGTAGCTAGAAAGGAAGCATATAGCTTCCTAGACGGATTTTTGGGTTACAACCAAGTGTCGATCACCCCACAAGACCAACATAAAACCGCCTTCACAACTGAGTGGGGTGTGACAATGTAAGCAAATGACACTACTTAAGGCAAGGACTGAATAGATGCAACTAACGGATGAGCTAACAGTGGAGCCAACCAGGTTGCTTGTTCAAGTGCAGGTTTCGCGCATGCGCATCAAAGCACTCGTGGATCCAAGAGTGAGCCACAACTTCATCTCCCGCGAGGTATGGGAAAAGCTGCAGGTACCCCTAACACTCATCGTTGCTTTGGTAAGAGCTATAAATGGCCAACTCCTACAAACTTTGGGTTTTGTAAATTTAAGTCTAACGGTTGTTTACCAGGCAGTAGATATACGATTTTATGTTCTCCCCACAAAAACTGAAGAACAGATTATAGTGGGAAGAACCTAGTGCTACACCATGAATTGTCAAATCGATTGGCATGCCTGAACTGCTTCACTCACAAATGGTGACAGGATAGCGATAGTCCCGCTATGTGGACCAAGTACTTCTCCTGCAATTCCACCCTCGCCGGTCCACGACAATGAAGCTACACAAGAAGGCGGACTGGAAGCCCCAGCCACCTCCAATACCCCAACAAAAGTCCACCTCGATGGGAGAAGAAGCCAGCCGTAGTGGTAAACCGGTGCCATTGCCCACTCCACCACAACCACCATCCTCTACTTAGGAAATTCGTGAACATCAAGTGCAAGGGGCTATCCTCTGTGCCCAATGTCACTTCAATCGAACCCAACGCCCAGAGGAAGTCCAAGTAGCATAGAAGACCCCAGTCGCCTCAGAGTCGTCTCTTCTAAAACCATCCATTCCAAGAAGAGGACCAAACAACTAGCACATTTTTCGAGCCTCAAGCTCCAATCCATCTCATCCACCTCATCCACTGCCACATCCCCCCAATAGCTCGGTCAACACTAAATAGTTGGGCGGCCGAAGCAAGAAGGTCGCCTGGGTCGTGAAGTCGAGGGTACCAATTGCAAAGCTTCCAAAGGTAGCAACACAAGAGCCCATGTTGCCCTGAGATGTAGCACCACAAGTACCTACTGACTAACCGAACGCAGCATGCTAGCTCCAAAGTATCGAGTATGCACTATTACCCAAATAGTCTGACTTAACACAAATCTCGCCAAGGGCAGCCAAGGAGCAACGCAAGGACTGACCCCTCCCCTCCAAGGTGTTACACAAGAGCCTCCCTCTAAAGGCAAAACCTTGAAAGTAATTGCGAACATACCCCCTCCGACAGTACGACCTACTCACAAAAGCAAGGGTCTGCACCAAGGGCAGACTCACAAGAACCCGCTTCCCCCAAGAAGACGGACCATGCCATGACAACTAAGCCCAACGCCAAGGTGCCTCTGGCGTCCAAGGTAAAAAACAAGCTAGACACTTACTCTATGTGCCTTTTAACATGCTATGCAGCAGCACGGTTCTACCCCCCGCATCCCTCATAATCATCGAGTCCAAGTCTAGGTGAGTTAGTATGGTAGGCATCTCACTCGATGCACCCGCAGCCCACCAGCCCTTGCCAAACATGCCCACACACACACACCCACTGTCAGCACTAGGTGATTAGAGTCAGTACATCCATTTTTGCATTTGTTCACCATCTTGCACGCTGGCCTCACAATCAGTCCCTCACTGCACAAATGCGCTCTATTCACTCACTCTCCCACTCACCTTTATACCCCCCCTCTCTCTCTCTCTTCCTTTTACTTCTTTACATAGTTAGTATTCTACCGGTCATTGCCATAGAAGTATTCCGCCGACTGTCACCCTCCCAAAATCCCACCGACTGTCGCCATCGAGTATCCCACCGATCGTTGCCAAAGAAGTATTTTGCCGATTGTTGCCATCACTAGATCACACCGGTCGCCACCCAAGAAGTATCTCATCGACTGTCGCCCTCCCAAAATCCCGTTGACCATCACCATCGATCATCCCTTCGGTCTTTGCCAAAGAAGTATTTCGTCGACTGTCGCCATCCTAGATCCCACCAACCGTTGCCATCGTCAGATCACACTGACCATCATCATCTCGTATCACATCAGTCGTGGCCCTTGTCACATCACACCGGCGGCCATCGCCCAAGTAGTACCATGCCAACCATCACCATCGACTTACCTCGCTGACCATCGCCATAGAAAGATCCCATCGGCTGTGGTGGGGATGCAAAATCTATATAAACATGTCTTATCCCATCGAGCCGTCGCCATAGCAATTTCCCCCAAACTCTTGCAAAATTTGCCTAGAATTCCGACTGCCTTTTGCCCTCTTCCACTACCATCCGGAACAACTGTTTATGTCCTCCCGCTCTTCCTCATCCACTGACTCCCTCATCACTCAACTGCCATCTCTCTTTCCGATGGAGCCCGAACATGAGTTCTTCAAGTTCAAAACGGACTTGGGACTCCACCCCCGCCCTATCCCACATGCCAATGGCCCCTTAGATTCCCAAAGCACTCCATCTGCCACGACCCGCAGCCTTCCGAGATTCCCATAGAAGATTTTCAAGGGGAAGAAGAAGTGTCCAACATGCATGCCACTCAGGAGGGTACAACAATAACTGTTACGCCCCCCTCAAGATCAAGAAAGCGCACCATGGCACCATCAACATGTGAGTACAAGGTCGTGCACTCCCAATCACACTCACCACATCACACTCACCACTTGGAGAAGCATGGCTCCAAGAATTGGACGTGTGCGTCGTGCACTCACGCTTCACATACAAGGGTCATGACTACCTTCTCCACTACCATACAGTAGCAGCATATGCAGCCCTGAAGGAGCTAGCGGTGGAGGATGCAATCAGAGTTGCTGGCTCGAGCAAAGTGGCAGACCGCCGCTTCCCATGTCATCTGGACATGAAGCTACTGGCAGAATTCCTCTAGGTGTACAACAATAACACCAACGTTAGCATCCTGCGAGATGTAGTAGGCAATCCCCACCACTACCAAATCAATCAGGACATGGTACGGGTAGCCTTCCACCTATCGATCATCAGTGAGAGGTACTCCATGAAGAAGAAGCTAGATGCCCTCAGCAAGGTCTGTCACTATGACCGCCAAAAGATCAAGGGCCAACTCTATTTCACCGCCATTCACAAGCTCGAGGTAGAAAGACCAATAAGAGCCTTGCAATGGCTCACACAAGTGAAGCACATGGACCACCATCAGTCCGTTGTGTGCCAAATATCTTGATGCGCTTGGTAGAGCCCCATGATACCAATTGGGTAGACTACTTATGCAACCAAATGAGGGACGACGTCAAGACACACAAGGAAGTAATTGGCAATCCCATGCTATACATGCCGGTTCTCTACTACTTGCTGCAGCAACATCCACCAGTTGAGTTCGGGTAGGCCGAAAAATCTGCCACAAGACGAGCATAGACAGAACCCGAAGAGATAGAGGTCAAACCCAAGCGAGCGAGGACAACGCCCAATGCGACTCTGACCAATCATGAGAAACCGGACCCAAGTCAGCTGCTCGCACAATATGAGGACCGCCAAATGCAAGGATTCATGCACCAACAACTGTGACTCCAGCAAGCGGATTCTCAAAACAAGGGCAAACAGTTTCATGAGGAGCCCATATTCATCGAAGACCTCCAGGGTGACGAAACAATCACCATTGGCATCCATCCAGGAGCCAAAGCCATGTCAACCACTCCCACTGTGCCCTATGTCTCAGTCTCCACAACCCCCCAAAAGATGACATCCTTCGCCACCGGCACCTCTTCCTCTCCATGGGCAGGTCTAGCAGAGGCCTTAAAGTTTTGCAGTGCGCCCCAATATAGGGCACTAGGTAGCTATAGCCACATGTCGGTCGAGCAATTATTGAACACCTCTTTGTTGCCATGGCATAGCTCCCACAAGTCGCACGCACAGAGGGAATAGGAAGCAGAAAGCCTTGATACATCTCCGACCCCTAGTCTAGGTGAACTCACCTATCACATGATGCCCTTTTGTCTCTGCAACAATTCTCACATATATCGAAGGATGGTCCCCACAACTGTCTGGGAGCGTGACACTCAAATCACTAGCTTGACCAGAGCCAATGAGCAAGAAGGTCCAATGTTGACATATGACATTAGTGGCAGCCATCCTCAAGAGATAGGTTCAATGTTGACACATGACATAGGTAGCACCAACCCTCAAGGGGGCCATTCCACAACCATTGTGGATGAGCAAACTCATGATACTAATAGTTCAATGGAGGCTAGTGATAGTGATGCAGAGGACTTAGAGGGTATTGGATTGGTGGATCACTTTTTTAATCAGTCTAATATTGAAGCTTGGCCTAACCACATGACTAATGTTGGCCATAGACCAATGGTGTGGGCGCTGCTTTCCTCCACACAGAACACTTTCAGGCACGATGCTAGACATAGCCGAAACCAAGAGCAAGTATAACATGTAAGAGGAGTAGTTCACATATGCACTAGAGTCAGAGCTCTCTCAAGCAATGGGCAAACACACCTTGTACCTGAAGAGGAAGATGCTAGGGACCTCACCTTGCTTGACTTGTACCTTTTTGAAGAAGATCTCAGTACAATAGAAGATGTTCCCAGAACCACATATGAGGTGGAAGGCTTACATACCATGGGATGCTCAAGTAGGCTCAAAAGCGAAAAAAGAAGTCCTCCTCCAATGCCCCTTCTACATCTCCACCAGTTCCGGAGATCACATCAGCATCCTTTCCTCCATCTTGGTTGAGGGAAGTGAGTTGGGACTTTTCCCTCCAAGACACTCCTGCACATGTAGGGTTGGGAGAAGGGGCAACCAGCCACCCCACATCCATAGTATTCCCCGGGTAGATCAGGCACAAGATTTGTGGTACCTCAACATCGGGGCTGAGTGTGACCCTCATCATTCGAAGATAGCAAGTTGGGCTTGGGAGCATGAGTATCTTCTTGCTACTTTAAGTGATTTCTTCCAAGAATATGTGGATTTCTTTTCTTTTTCATAAAAATATTTAAAGGGAGTCCTGGATGAGTTCATGGATGACCGCATCAACCTATACCCAGAGGTAGACCCAGTTATCAAAGTCCCATACTGCATGAATGCCAACTATGGGTAGGTGGTCCAAGCTGACATCCAAAAAATGGAACAAGCAGGATTGATATATCCCATGGACTACTATGAGTGGGTCAGTGGAATTGTAATCATTCCCAAAAGGGAGACCAAAACCTTCGGGTGAGCGTTGACTATCGAAGTTTAAATGTCACCATAAGACAAGATCGGTTTCCCCTTCCTTTCATTTGATAAGGTGCTAGAGACGGTAGTTGCTCATGCTCTATACTCCTTCATGGTAGGGTATAGTGAGTACAACTAGGTTTGGGTCCGAGAGCAAGATCAATTGAAGAACACCTTTGTCACCCAATGGGGAACATATGCCTACAAGATTATGCCTTTTGGTCTTTGCAATGAACCGACAACATTTTAACGTCTGGTCACCAAACTCTTCCAAGAGAATATTGGAAAGATTCTTGAGGTGTTCTTGGATGATTTCTCAGCTTTCAATGGTAAGAATTCCTCTCACCTCGACCCTGCTATACAACTAATCACATCAATAAGTTGAGATTGGTTTTTGACAAGTGCAGAGAAGCTCGATTGTGCTTAGCTCCTAACAAATGCGTTTTCCTAGCATTGCGAGGGGTTCTCTTAGGTCACATTATCTTAGACCTAGCAAAGGTGGAGGTGATACTAACCTTGCCCATTCCTCACACAACTTGTAAAGTCAAGTCCTTTTTGGGACATGTGGGTTATTATAAAAGATTCATCTAGTTCTATGTCGACATAGCAGTGGCACTGATAGAACTCCTCTGCCACAGCAACAATCCTTCCTCTGGTCCAAACCTCAATAATTGGCATTTGAAAATCTCAAGGACCATTTAGTGAAGGTGACCACACTATGGCAACCCCACTGGGAAATCATTTTTTATGTACATGTCGATGCAAGTGGGTAGCCATTGGCTCAATATTGGCTTAACCAGATGCAGATCATAAACTAGAGTTATCTATGTACTTTGCAAGTAGACAAATCAATGGTGTATGACAAAACTATAGTACCACTGAGCGCGAGGGCTAGCATGGTTTATGCCATGACAAAGTACCGGCACCATCTCTTGGGTAGTAAGTTTATTATCATCATTGATCATCAAGATCTCAAGTATTTGTTGCTGAACAAACCCACAATTAGGGGTAGATTAAGCAAATGGATACTTCTTTTTCAAGAATTTGACTTTGGCATTCTAGTGTGAGCAGCACGATAGCATCAACCTATAGATCATTTGTTACAGATCTCTTTGGGTGAAGTAGCAATAGGGGTGGAGGACGAATTACCAGATGCGGGCCTCTTGGATGTGACAGTGAAGAAGGATGATTGCTTGTTTGTTGTGGACTCCTTTCCACCATGGTATGCAAACATTGTGCATTTTTTGTCCAAAGGTGAGTTTCCTAAAGGGCTAACGCCATCACAAAAGAGGAAATAGATAATGAAGGTTGCCCTCTTTAAACTAATTGTTGGACAATTGTGCAAGCTGGGTAAAGACCACATCCTATGGCAGTGCATGCTTCCACAAGAAACACAATTCATTGTTTTAGAGGCTCACTTAGGCATGGGGGGTGGTCATATGGACCCAAAAGGCCACTGCTCAAAAGATAATGCATGCAGGGTTATGGTGGCCAAAGTTGTTCCAAAATTGCTATGCTCATGTACGCCGTTGTGACTCATGTCAAAGAGCTAGACCCAAGCCTTCCTGATGTGAATACATTTCCCTTAAGCCATTCAGTCATGTGCCACCCTCTTATACATGGGGATTGGACTTTGTTGAACCCACCCTCTCCTGCCACTCAAAGAGGGAACAAGTGCACCTTGGTTGCTAAGACTATGGCACCAAATGGGTCGAGAGCCCAAGGCCATGAAGACATACACAGCTCAAGTGGTAGCCACATTTCTTTATGATCAAATCATCTCTAGGTTTGGATGCCCTATGGAATTGTTGGATGAGTGATAGAGGCACCCACTTTTTGAATGATGTCATTACTGACCTCATCACCCAACTCCAAATCATTCACAAGACATCTAGTTCATATTACCCTTGAGACAACGGCTTGGCTGAGAGCTCCAATCAAACCATGTGTCGTATCTTGACTCGTTTGTGTCCTAAATCTTTGGTGGATTGGGATATTTTACTATCTGCAACTCTTTTTGCATATAGGACAACACACAAGGTATTTTTAATTGCATCAACTCTACAAGGCCCGATAGTGGGCACTCACCATTTCAATTGGTTTACGGCTTGGAGGCAGTTATGCCTTATGAATTTCATACGGAGACCACTAGGTTCATCCCTGAGATGGATGACAACTTGGAGGCATGCACCCCTGAACGACTTTGGGATCTAGAAGCCTTGGAAGAGGCCTGACAGGAGGCCATCCTTGCATAGGAAGTGTGGCTAATAGACAACAGGCATGGCATGATAGGAACCCACCATTGCTGTTGTGAGTTTAAAGTGGGCGATTTGGTTCTTTTTTATTCCATCAAATTTTTGAATCATAAACCTAAATTTGTTAGTGGGTGGACTGGACCTTTCTTCATCTCCAAGCTTCTTCCTAGTGGCGGTGTGCATTTGGCCACTTTGAATGCTATGGTACTTCTAGCCCCAATGAATGGTTCTAGACTGAAAATATATCACGTTGAAAAAACTCTTCTTAAGGAGTTTGTATAAACTATAAAGTGTGGGTTTTCAAGTAGTTGGCTTTCATGGGTTTTCAATACTTTTTTTTGGGGGGGGCAAAAAAAAAGTAGTTATATTAAACTTGAAAGTCTTTGTACATTATTAGAGTGTGTTCATATAAGCTCATCTAGTCCAAGAGAGGACTACAAAGTCAACCTACAAAAAAGAACTATCTTCATGTAGATAAAAAAAGATAAAAGTTCTTCAGCTCCTCCTGTAGATGCAGGAGGGGGCCTGAAAGGAAAAGCTAGTAGCCTCTTCATTGTAATCTGCACTTTGTGTCAGCAGCAATAGTAGGAACACCTTGTAAAGGGTCAAAGGAGATAGAAGTTCTTTAGCTCCTCCTATAGATACAGGAGGGGACTTGAAAGGAAAAGCTAGCAGCCTCTTCATTGTAATCTGTACTTTTGTGTCAGCAGCAATAGAAGGAACACCAGGTAAAGGGTCAAAGGAGATCTTCTTTGTAAGTGGCATCCCATCAGAAGTGTGAGAAACATCATTTGGAGAGGGAGATTGAGTGGAAGGACTAGCAGCCACTATTTTGCTTTGGGCAGCTAAGTGTTGTGAACCCCAACATGGGATGGAGGCTTCCTATGAAGATACTAGGGCAGCATGTCATGTTCTCCTAATAAGGTACATCTGCTCTTGTGCTCTACCAGGTCTGCTGCACTCAGCCTTGTATGCTCAAGATTATAAGCATATATCTGAATTTCCAACCTTCTTTTTTACTGTCCCACCATGCAACAAACAAGGCATCAACACACATTTCAACATCATTAAACTAAAAATTATTTCTAGAGATATAGATAAACCATAAAGCATGTGCCCTTATTTGGAACCAAATCTCCTATTGGATTTTGAATACATCCCCTAGTTATATAGCCTTCAAGTTGATTGGCTCACCACATTCAATCTGGATGAACTTCCAGACCTTTCTGGCATGAGGGCAAGCAACAAACAAGTGGAAAATATCCTCAAGAATACCAAGTCATCTTCTACACTTCCCATCTCCCTTCCCTATTCTAAGTCCTCTGACCTTGGTCCACACAGCTTTGTGAAGAATGAGTCATAATAGGCATGACATCTTCTCAGGGACCTACTTAATCCATAAATTGCCAAATCTTTCATACCATTTATCCGTGTTGTCCAACAAAGATCATCTAGAGTCAAGTGTTCTAAAGAGATAATCCATATCAGCAACTTGAGTAGGAATAAGAAGGATTGAAGAGCTTCCTACCTAGCTGAATTCCTTATTAAAGATTAACACAGAGCCCCCTTTCCATTTGACCTCTCCCTGCCATAATTCCATCTTGCTTAAAACAAGAGCCTAGCTTTGGTTAGATAAAGCAAATTCTCTCCTAATTTCTTGCCAGGTCTTCCATCTGATCTGATCTTTGTTCTAGAGTTGGCCCCAGGTCTACAAACCTTTCTTGAATAGGGTACTTGCCAAAGAAAACTGGTCATCAGTGAGTTGGGAATTTTCAAGATAGCTGAGACCCAAATGGAATCCATAGCCATAAAGTCTCCTTTACCAAAAATCTATAAAAACACTTTTACCTCCTCAAAAGCTCTCCAAATGGATTACCACAATGAACTACCCTTAGTCTTACAGGGTTTAGGATTACAAACAATCGATAATAAGGGGTACTACATGTATATCCATGCAAGATTTGGTCTCCATTTGGGGCCCCTAACTGGCCTAATCTGTTTCATGTTCCTCAACAAAAGTTGAGCCTAGTCACACTCTGGATTTAGAATAGCTTTAATGACTCAAGTAGTAGATAGCTTTTTAGCTACCATAGCAATATCTGTGACCCCTAGTCCTCCTTTGTTTTTAGACTTAGTACAATAAGACCATCTTACTTTAGAGATTTTTGATCAACCTCCCCACATAAAAGACCTCAGACTCTAATAAATATATCTAGACGACCGACAAGAAAGGTAAAAAATAGAGATGGGATAGATGCAATGGTTGAGAACTAGTCTCATTCGTGCCCAATTGGCCTAAAATCCCCTCCACTTGACAATCCTCTTCTGAAACCTATCTATAAACCAATCCCACCTTAGCTTCATGGATATGTCAAAGGCCATTGGAATCCCCAAGAGCCTAAAATCTGTGCCGTTTTTTATTCTGTGGCATCCCAGATTTTGCAAATATAACTACTCCTTACCACCACTGAGAGTGTCATACCATGTTTTCGTATGATTAGTTCTAGAGCTTGATGCTTTACAGTATATGTCTAGACAACCCATTATGCAACTAGCATCCTGATCAGTATTCCTAGGGGGAAGAGTAGTGTCATCAACAAATTGTTGACACACAAATTAATTGCTTGCTAGACATGAGTTCAATCCCTTTCAGGTTACCTTTCTGAATCTGACTCCTGAGAAGCCACCCAAGAGAGTCAACTCTGTTATTGCAAAGAGGAGATGGCCAAGAGGGCAACTTTGCCTAATTGACCTCTTCAAGAGAAAAGTGGCACTCATGTCTCCATTAACACATACCTTGGCTAAAGCATTAGTGAGTAAAACCTTAACATAAAAGATAAAAGAAGAGCCCAGACCCATGTCTTGTACAGATTGTAAGAGGAAATCCCACTCCAGCCTATCATAGGCTTTGTCAAAGTCTATCTTTGTTTGGTCTCCGTGGCATATTCACACCCTTCCCAAATATTTATAATTTCCTCCAAAAGGTGATGACCCTTTATAAAACCTTTTTGTTTTGGAAGAATCCAGTCCTTCATCGTTCTTTGAATTCTAATAGCTAAAGCCTTAGCAAATATCTTGTAGCTACAGTTAAGTATTGTGAGAGGTTTCCAGTTCCTAAGCTCCTCTTTGGAGCCTTCCTTGGGGATGAGCTTGATGATTCCACCATTAACATGAGGGGGGAGAGAACCCTCTGCTGTACTTTCTTGCCACAAAAGCAGCAAGCAAGGTCCTACCAAGTCCCAAAATACCTTATAAAATTCAATGGGCAAACCATCCTCTCTTGGTGTTTTACCATCTGCCATCACTATGATTGCCTCCTTCAGCTCTCGAATGGTGAAAGGATTCTCTAAATAGACCATAACAAATTGCTCTACTGCTTTGTCTCTTACAACTTGACACAACCCTCTGGCTCTCTATATGTCTTCATCTGGAATGACTGCAGAAGAGAGGAGTTCCTGGAAGTGATTGTGTATCAGCTTGATGTTCTCCATGGATGAAACCAAGGTACCGTCAAACTTTTTTTCCCCCCAGAGAAAGGAACTTCTATTAATTGCTTGTAAAAACAATCATACAAGTTGGCAAATACCATAAAGGTGCCAGCCTGGAAAATCAACAAAAAATTAAAAGCTGACTATTAGAAAGACACTCTTGCTTGCCATAGATCCTAGCTCACTACCTAGGGATTCTTTGTAAGAGGGGCTAACAACCAGGGTGGCGGACTATACAACCATGTGATCCCTCTCAGGGTGATGTTGTAGAAAACACTTGCAAGCCAAGCCTTGCAAAAACATTCCCGTCGTGCGATGGTAGCTCAAGAACCTAGAGAGCCTTGCTCCCAAATGGCACGTAGTGTGAAGATGATGTCCTACCAGATGGCTACCAAGGTGGCCGACGGTGGAACATGGTGCTAGCCCATAACTCAACAATAGCAAGCAACCCAGATGTTCTATGCCGTAATGCTCGCTATTGTCTCCCACACGCTGTCCTCTAACGAAGGAAGAGGTCAATGACTAGTGGGAGGGACAAGCCCTATATCATGTATGCTGGAGAGACCATGTCAATGGGAAAGGCATGGCCACCCTCTGACAACCAAGTAGCCATGCCCCACGTGAATTCCCTTTGCGTGCCTTGAAGCCTCGCCACGATCCGAAGCGCTCCTCGCCATATCCTTTGTGCTGCTGGGTAGCTCCAAAGGCAGTGGGGGATCATCTCCAAAGTCTCAATCATGCTCCCCACTAAATAGGAACCAAGTCTCCATCATCCACATCCAAAACCTATCCAATATCCACTTCCACCAATCATGTGAATGTGGATTAAGACCCCTCTAATCAACCTGATGTCTAATTCTCAACATAACAGCATAGAGTATGCTGCAGCCACCAAGCTTGGGAACATAGACATTTCATGACTCAAGTTGGTTTCCTAACCATGTTGCCAAAAGATGTTGGCAGAAGACGTGTGTCAGTATCCACACTTTCTTTTTCCCTGACTCTCTCTCTCAACGTACCTTCTCTCGAGATGCACTCTCTCTCTACCACACATCCCTCACTCTCTCTCTAGATGGTAGCATGCTTCCCTCACTCTCTCTCTAAATGCACACTGTCTCTCTAGAAGCACTCTCTCGCTAAAACACTCCCCTCACTCACTCTCTAAATGCACACTCTCTCTAGATGCACACTCTCTCTAAAACACGCCCCTCACTCTCTCTCTAAGAACACCCTCTTCCTAGACGCACTCTCTCTAAGAAAAAAACAAAAAAAAGTTTTCACACACTCTCTCTAGATGCTCTCTCTCTAAATGCAACCTTCATTCTCCTGGTATAAAACAACATTCTCTCTCTTGGTGGTGCAGGATAACCTACTCTCTCCTAGTGCAGAAGGACCTTCTCTCTCCTGGTGTAGAAGGACCTCTCTCCTGGTGCAAAACATCCTTCTCTCTCCTCGATGTAGAAGGACCTTCTCTCTCTTGGTGTAAAACAACCTTCTCTCTCCTAGTGCAGTACAACCTTCTCTCTCCTCAGTGCAGAAGGACCTTATCTCTCCTGGTGCAGAAGGACCTTCTCTCTCCTAGTGCAGAACAACCTTCTCACTCCTTGGTGCAGAAGGACCTTCTCTACTGGTGACAAGGACCTTGTCTCTCCTTGGTGCAGAAGGACTCTCTTGGTGCACTAGGATCTTCTCTCTCCTTGGTGTAGAAGGAACTTTTCTTTCTTTGGTGCAGAAGGATCTTCTCTCTCTTGTACCGAAGGACATTCTCTCCACGAGTGCACAACTCCCTTCTCTCTCCTGGTGACATTGGCCTTTTCTCTCCACGGTGACATTTATGTTCTCTTTCTAGGGTGCACAACTCCCTTCTCTCTCCTGGTCACATTCCCATATCTCTCCACAAGGTGAAAAGGATGTTCCATGTCCTCTAGCTTTGGTGAAGTGCACAAGGAGGCTTGATGTCCTCTAGCTTTCAGTGGTGGAGTAAACAAGGAGGCTCGGTGTCCTCTAGCTTCGGTAGTAGAGTGAATAAGGAGGCCCAGTGTCCTCTAGCTTTGGTGGTGGATGAACATGGAGGTATGGTATCCTCTAGGTTCTATGGTGGATGCAAAAGGTCACTTCAAGACACTTAGCTTCAGTGATGTTCATCAAGTCTCTCTCCACTCCATCACCTCTCTCTTACAAGCAGACACTCTCTCCACCCCATCACCCCTATCTTACAAGAACTCTCTCTTTCCACCCCTCGCCTATCTCTAACTTCATCCCTCTCTCTCCCCTCTTTCCCACCTCTCTCTACATCCCTCACCTCCCCTCGTTAGCGCCTCTCCTCAACTGCTAAGTTTAGCAAAGTTGTTTTTTGCAATTTGGCTGCTCCATACCCTCTCGCCCCCACTACCCCCTTCTCCCTTAAGGTAGTTGCTGCCTCCATTGCCCTCCTTCATCCTGCTCCTCTCTGCCCCCTTCAATCGCCCCTCCTCCTTGCCTCCTCCTTGGAAGCGCCCACTCTTGCTTCCATTCCCTTCATCACTCCTACACCCCCCCCTTGCACCATCACTCCCTTTCCCTCATCACGCTCCTACAACTCCTGTTGCACCATCTCTGCTCCTACAGCTACCCTTGCACCATCTCTGCTCCTCCAACCCCCCCTTTTCATGCGCAGCTCCCCTCCTCTTCGCCCTTGCCGTGCCATTTTCTACCACCACTTCTCCCGCACCTCTCCAATCGCCATCCCCTCTTCTTCTCCTAGGCCAACCCTCCACAGGTTCCCTCCTTCTTTTGCAACATCCTCTGCTCGTGCTCCTTATTTCCTCCTTGCCATCCCCTTCTTCTATCCCTTCTTCATGCCAGAGAAGCGTACCAAATTCAAACTTTGCATGCCCAAAGACAAACTATTTACTGCCTTTTATGAGAAAATGACTTCATAGGGGTCCCCTTCATGTCCCTCCCCTGTAACTCGAGCCACATAGGCAGCTAGCTCCATGAACTCCCCTCCACCTGGACAATGCCCCAAAAGGACCAAGGCTTCTTCTCCATTAGCCCAATGTGCATCTAATATGCATGATCCTTAAGCTTTGTACTATTCGTGTCTTTGGCTCAGCAGTTAGGTGGATAGCTGGGGAAGATGAGGTTGTAGGTTCGATCATGTGTAGGCAATTGGTTGGACAACAAATATTCTTGGTATATTCTCACGGTTGGTGGGCTTGCTTTTTGCAAACCAGAGTTTACGCTTGGGTTGGGTTCTAGTTTGCGACCCGAAGTCTGCATGTCACTAATTCGAGACACAGATCCAATGGCTGAGAGCTTAAACAGATTTTTGGGACAATTCTTGAGAGCATGACTTGTCTGCTTGTAGTTTCATGTGCTTCTATGCTAAAAAACGAGTCCTCAATAGTTTACCAATGCGAGGAAGTCATCATACATTGTTGGAGTATATTTAAGAGAAACTACAAACAATTTTGAATTAAGGTGATGAATAGCCAGGGTTTTCCCCTCAGGGTGATAAACAAAATCGTGCTGAAACGAAATTACAAATAATTAGTATGAGACTTTGGACTAAGGCGATGGAAAGCATGATATTTTGGACCATGTTATGGTAAAAGGGATCACTTTCTCCAAGCAATTAAGGCAAAAGCAATGAATGGCTTGCAACATAGTCCCTATGCAATCAATCTATTCTTCCACAAGAGCAATCAATGGTTTGCAATGCAAGCAAACCAAAAGCAAGTGATGTTTTTGCAAGTTTGCAAGAAGGTTGACTACTGAACAAAAGCAACGAAACCTAAAAAGATTGTCACCGTGATTGTTGCAAATTTCATTCACAAACAAGTTCTCAAAGACTCCTTTTCATGAAGACAGACTACACGAAAGTATGCAACGGTAGAAATCCTATTTGCAAATAAGAAATTGTCATAGGAACTATGATATGTTGCAAATTCCATGGTTTTCTTATCATGAATGTGGCTATGAATCGGTCGAGACTATGGGACGTTGGACTACAGATCGACATTGTGCGAACATTTGCAAGCGATAACATAAAAGCAAAACGAATTTTCCTTAAATCAATTGATCGCATCAAAAATTCTATTATGAAAAGACAAACAATCATGAACAACACAAGATGAGGAGGCATGCACGATTACACATTCTAGCGCGGTTGGGTTGTGGATATCCAAAGGGATAAAAAACATACGCATCTAACGTTGCTGCTGTCAATTCCTCAGGCACACATTTTGTAACTCAAATGGAATGAGGAAATGCCACCAATTTGCAACCTGCAAGATGCCGGTGGCTCTCTTCAGCAACGCCTAGATTTCTATTAGCAAAGATTCAAAGGATAAAAAAGAGGAGAAAAGATTCAAGCATCAAGGTAGGGAGCCACCGCAGGGTGACTAGAGGTGGAGTTTTTGCTTTGTAGCCCACGAACCTTCAAAGCCGAGTAGAGAGAGGAGATAAGTGTCGATAGGCTGGGCAAAAACATAGTCTCTCCTTGCCCTCGGGAGCTCGAGGTATGAGACAAGTCGTGTCATGATTGGTAGAATGATGCTACGTTAAGTGGTACACACTCAAGGTGCCTGCCCAAGTTAAGCTGATGTGGTAAACATGTCCACGGCCCAAACTTGATGGGCGACCAATCTCAACCCCCCATTGCTAGTGCAAACATGTCCACCGCCACTTGATGGGGCAACCCAATCTCAGCCCCCCATTGCCAACCCAAGCTTGTGCCCAGGTTATGCTGACGTGGCGAACATGTCCATCGCCCAAACTCGATTCCCATGGCCAATCCAATGTGCAAACAGGTGCTTTGTGGATGTGATCTCGATGCACGGGAGCAAGCACGAGATGACAGGGATCGATGAAGGTGACACGTCAGGGACTGAGCCGAGTTGGGGGGGTGATGTGATCTCTATGCATGGGAGCAAGCACGAGATGACAGGGATCGATGAAAGTGACACGTCACTCTCGTTGAGACGATGGGTGCGCTAGGGACCGAGCCGAGTTGGGGGGGGTGACGTGGAGAGGGGGTTTGGTACCCATCTAAACTGAGTTGTGCAGCCAATTTTTGCAAAGATAGCTGTAGCTTCCTCCCAGGCCTTTGTTCCCCTTTCTTCGGGACGTTGACCTCCTCTTGCCCTCTCAATCTCGTCTTTGATCCATCTTTGTCGCTCGGTTCCCTTCTCCCAGGTGATTCCCTTTACTGTCTGTTGTTTTTCCCTCGTTTCTTGCGTAGCACGGGTGCTTTTCGAACTTGAAATCAGCGAAGACGAGACGTAGAACGGATTGTGTCTAAGAGATTGAGAGAGATTCTAAGAGATTGTGTCTATGGAGAGAGAGAGAGAGAGAGAGAGAGAGAGAGAGAGAGAGGGAGAGAATTTGTACAAAATTACAGTTTTAGCTTTTCATGTCTTCATCCTTAAAGGTTCCAAGGGATTGTGTCTATGGAGATTGAGAGAGAGAGACTTTGTACAAAATTACAGTTTTACCTTTTCATGTCTTCATCCTTTGGACAAGGGAGTTTGCCCCAAAACACACGTCTTGCCCTTCCTCCTGTTCGAAGGAGAAGTTACAGCTCACGTGGAATCATGCATGTTCAGTTGCAAGCCATGCCGCCGCAACCCTGTCGTTGTTTCCATAGTGCGCTTTTTTTGGGTTTGTGCGTTATTTTTTCCGGAGATCTCATAATATTTGTATGGTGTGCTTTTCGGTGAAATTCACAGTGAAATGGCGAAGCGATCGTTCAAGGAGGAGCACGAACTGGGTATTTCTCGACATTCAATGTGTGCCTACTGTGATCTCACTTAGGGATTATCGATGACTAGGAAGGAATACTTGATAATTATTCAAGGAACAGCAAAGTAAAATGTTAAAATTATAGTAGTTGTTATCCTATACCTTTGACAGACAGTTGACGAAGCACTGTGGTTACCCACATTCATGCAGTTACCCTTTCGTCATCTATTTTGATGAAGTCTCACTTCTTTGACTTGCGGCACTGTGATCAGGGAAAAGGAGAGCAGAAGCCTCCAGAATACGGGAAAAGTATCCTGACAGAATTCCGGTGAGTACTGGTGGGTTGTTACGTTAGAGTGCTTGGTTTCTTACCTATACATGCATGCTGGCATAACAATGACTTATCATAGCAGCGGGTAGGAGAGAACGTGGTAAACTAGGGTAGTAAACAGCTGGATCCATGTAATCCATGCTTTGAAGAGTCCGTCCTTGTTATTGAATTCCGTTTGCTCTTCACAAGGTTGTTAATAATTTCTGCTGCCAAGATATTTGGATTTTGTTGTGTAATTATGCGCCATATACATGCTTTTAAGCTTTCCATTCAAAGAGGGGCTATGAGAATTGAGTGCTACAGTGGAGGATGCAACATTTTCTCTGGTACCTTTTGTCGGATTTTGAAAGCAACCTTCTAAACTGCACATAATTGAGTCTCTGTGATGGAGCCCCTTTCTTTGCCACTTTTAGTGCATTTTTAGCGGCTTTGGATGAGATACAGCAACAATTTTAGGCTTACTAGAAGCACCTTGTAGGATATTGGAGTCCTATGGTAACATGGACTGAAATCTAGTTGAAAATGAAATGCTCTTTGTACACACGATAAGTTTATATTGTTTAATTTGTGGGGAAATATTGAACTCTACAAAAATTGACCTGTTACGTGATGTCTTCTTGGACTTTCATTGCCTTTTGGGCGTTCAGAATTTTACGGAATTCCTTGGCCTCAACTTCATGAGGTCAGCGGCTAGACAAATTCTGAGATCAAATGCTTTGAAATCAGCTGGTGTGTCCCGTTCTTGACACTTTGGCGAAACTACTCTGCTACATAATTGAGTGTGTGCTTTTATTTTGTGGATTGTTTTAGAGTGTGTCTGTTTCTCTTGTGGGCGTGAACAAGGTCTTCCCTTCTCTTGGTATTAAGTATACGGTGGGATATTTTACGGTACAATAGTTTGGGAATCAAATTCTCGGATCTATTTAGACAGGACAATGGACCCTATCAAAACATGGCACAATCAAGTGATACATAAGGCATTCTAAGGGCTGAATACAACAGTATGGAGGGGCTGAAAGAAACTAGACTACCTAAACCCAGTATAGCTGCTTATGCTTGGGCACTGATGACGACATAAGTGTTGCTTTGCTTGCTAAGTACGTCTTCCTTTTGTTTTTCATAAAAGTTTTTGTTCACCTCTTTTTTCTTCTTTCATTTTCCCTTCTAGATTTTTGGTCTTTAGAACAACAAAAAATCTAAATTTGTATGATTGGACTTATTCTAGTCTTACAAAGGTATATACATAAGGCATTCTAAGATGTCCAAACTCTTCCCTAGTATAATCAGGCAGTAATAAAGGGCCCCTAAAATTGAGCAGGCCATGTAGGCCTAACCTTGCTTAGCCTACTTCACTTTCCTTCAGCTGCTGTTTTCTTCATCATGACTAATTGAGGACACAATTTCTGATGGTGTGAGATACAGTCGGAAGGTCGAACTGTCCAGAAAGATTTTTAGTCAGGAAATTGGGAGATACAGTCTTAATTCATCCAATTTCTATATGGATCCTATGGAAGTTGACATAGTATGCTTGTACAAACCCTATGCATGCTGATCTTGCGTATTTTGTATGTGAGAAGTTCTCTTGCTCATCATATCCAGTGAGAAGTTTTTATGTTTACCATGGTTGTAAGACACGTTAAGACACGACACGTTAGATACGCTTCAGACACGAGTGTCTAAAGTGTCTTAAAGATAAGACACGTAAGACACGCCATTGTGGTTATAATAATAAATATTTAATTAATATATGTATAAGTATACAAATGTACAACTTACTAGCATAGCTAGCTGCTAGATTCTAGAAGTACAATAAGCTACACTTAAATAATGCAAGAAGAAACAATGCACTTGTAAAATGTAGTTAAGAGTCAAGACTCATCACTCAAGACTTAAAAGTTAAAGTTAAGACTCACGACTGAAGAGCTCACAAGTTTTGAGTACTTAAAGGTTTAAACTGACAATTGAATCTTGTCACATGTGACATGAATCAAAACTGCATCTCGATACATATTGAAAGGAAGCTTTCGACTCTCAAGACTCAAATCTCTGAAGATTCATCCTAATCTGAATCTATGAGGTCACTGCCACTGCTAGATCCAAAGTCACCATCAATGATAGCATGGCTAAGTCAAACTCAATGTGTTGTTACTCCCCACCCACCAAAAAAAAAAAAAAACGCAAGAGTGTCTAAAGGTGTCTTAAGGTAAGACACGTGTCTTAAGTGTCTTATCTTAAGACACGAGTGTCTTAACAACCATGACGTTTACACATTAGGTATAACATAAAGTATAGATTTTGTTTATTAAATGGAATCACCATTGCTCCATTGCTTCAGATTTTCTCAAAACATGCTAAATGCCATGAGTGGCAAGGATGCCCATATGTGTGATGTACTAAGACACATTGGATTTGTTTCAGGTTATTGTTGAGAAAGCAGAAAGGAGTGACATACCTAACATAGACAAAAAGAAGTAAGGCTTCTATTCAGTTTCAAAATTGTGTAGCCTTGATCACTTCATCTGAAGATACTTGACTTAATTTTATACAGGAGAATTTGAAACGATGGTTTATTGTGTCTGGTTCTCTCAGGTATCTCGTTCCTGCAGACCTTACTGTAGGACAGTTTGTTTATGTGATTCGGAAGAGGATCAAATTAAGTTCAGAGAAAGCTATCTTTATCTTCGTGGATAATGTCTTGCCACCAACTGGTATGGTCTGTTTGTACAAGTTCTAATTGCTGTGCTGTGAACATAATTTGTAAATTTTGCTCGATCAAGAATGATTTCATATCAGTTGTGTTCTGACTACATTCTCAAATCCCCAGCTGCCATCATGTCCTCCATTTATGATGAGCATAAAGATGAAGATGGCTTCTTGTACGTAACATACAGCGGAGAGAACACTTTTGGCTTCTTGTAGTTAGCAGTTCAGTGAAGACAGGAAGAAGGATACAAGTCCAGGGCTTGTGCATGGGGGTGCTTACCGTGGTTTAAAAACTATACTCTGGGATGGATACTGTTAATTTTTTTCCATCTAATCCGCTGTGTTCTTGAAGAACTACTTTTGATTAGCGCCCAGTAAACTACAGTGCATCGTATGCTCTATAAATTTAAGAGCACCTTGTATATAATGCTCTATCATGTAAATATTGGCTTACCAAATTTGTTGCCAATTGTATGTTTTATATGGATGGAAGAATAGAATCTTATAAAATGCTACAATTTTATGGTCCTCTTGTCATGAAACTTTGTATTGGTCTGCGTGTTTTTGGATTATATATCTGTTTGGGGCCTGCTCTAAACTCAGGTCATCCTTGATGATGAGGAAGATGGGCTTTTGGTTCCTGTCAAAACAGTGCTGATGGGAAACTCTTCACATGTTATGTATTCATGCTTTCCTGTAAATGGTTCATGTTTTACAGTGAGGATTTGATTTTGATGAAAGAGAAATTGATGAGCTTTTGGATTTTGCATCTGGAAACCCAAAAATTATCACTCACTTCACATGGCGTCTTCTGTGCATTGTCGTGATCACATCTCAGTGGGTAGCTGTCTGAATGCTGTAACAATTGAAACATGTTGTCTTTTGGTGTGGGATCCTTAATAGAAAAGTGTGCATTGTTGAAGGACATAAATACCTGCCCAAAACTTCCTAGTAACTGGACACAGAAGCTATCCATCATGAAAGCTTTAGAATATTAATTTGGCAATGCTGGAAGCACTTCAAACATGTTAATCGGTGTGGGGTACCCAATGGAAAAGAGAATGCATATATTGCAGTGGGTAGCTAGGCAAAAAATAACCATGTTGATTGAAAGCCTGAAGCACTGGGAAACTCCCCTCGCTTCTTCCGTCTCTGCACCCTGCATATAAAGAGAGTGGATATCCCGGTTATGGATTGGGTTTTTTCTTCGGCTTGAAGGTATCCTGTGCGTTTTTTAGCCAGATCAATGTTGACTACATTATTGTTCTCTGGCTTCTCTTTTTGCTATTGTTGCATCGTGTCCTTTTCTTTCTAGAAGCAGGCGTTCATAGTTATGCGCAAGTCTTCACACTGCTTGCCGTTGTTGATGATCTTTCAAATGCTTGAATCAGGCTTATTTAGATATATGTTCTATTATAGAGATAGATTGGGGAGAATGTTTCATTCAATGGTCTTAAGTGCAAGGCTAGACCTGATAGCTCTTAGCTGTGTTAAATGCCTCAAAAGACTTTTCGAACTTCATTCATCTTGAGGCTTATCTAGTGTGCCCTTGAAAATATGAAAAAAAGGAAAAATAAGTTTGAATGCCTCTGAAGTTTGGGAACTCTGAAGTTTGGGAAAAATCCAAAGTTTTGCATGTTTCTGAAGTTTGAGAAAGAACCTCGGACGTTTTTCAGACAATTTAGTGTATGTTAAGAATATTCTCTGTAGAGCTACCCTCAATTAGGAAGATGCATAGGTTAGAGAGTTCCACCAAATTCGGATTATGGTAGGAGTGTAAACCTAAACTGACGACTCTTCTTTTGGTTGTGCTCTAGTATTGTAATCTTGTCTAGAGAGATCCTTCATGGCAAAGTTCAACCAATGCCACTAGTATTACCTGAATGATATTATGGTAGGACATTTCATGTTCTATCAATTGAGAATGCAAGGATCCCCTCGAGCAGCCTAGGAGGGCTGCTTTCCTCAGGGAATGGAGGGACCTCTTCCATCTTCTATGAGTCTTCCACAGGGTTGCAATGGCGTTTTCAGATTCGACCTTGGATATTTTATACCTCCTTTTGAGGAGTTTTTTCATGCATGCCATGATGTATTACCGCATTGAGCTTGCTATGGTGTGTTTTATTCATACTTAATAGTAGTTTATTTTTGCAAAAAGAAAAGAAAAGAAAAGCTGAGAATATTTTCAAATTCAATAATGTGATGGTGGAAGCAATGGTAGTGCTCTATTGAACATGCTTCTGAACCTTTGATACCTCATTTTGTTTGAGCATTTTCAGCTTTGGGGAAAAAAAATTTCATGTCCTGATAATTGAGCAATTTCAAAAACAAATATTGGCAAATTGTGTCTTCTTGTACTATCGTTTGGATGGTGATCTTGTAGCATGTTCAATAGAAGTTGAGATTTTTCTCAGATTCAACAATGTAATGATGCAAAAAAAGGTTGTGCTTTGTTGACCGTGCTTCCAAATGGCTATAGAACCTTTGATACTGTGGTGTAGAATATAGTCTCTCGCTTTTGAGTCAAGGAGAGTTCAACGTTATGTGCTATGGATTATCATAGGAGCATTTTTAGCACTAGTTGGTTAATGGACAAAAAGAATGCGAGAAGATAGGTTCATGCGTAACATGTTTTTTTTTTTTTCACATTCAATTTTGTAGTGATGCAAGTAGTGGTAGTGCTTTGTTGAACATCCAATAGTAGTGTAGTCTATAAAGAGAGTCGTGATTACTAATCGAGTTCAACCAATGCCACAAATATTTCTTTTGTGTCACATGCTTCGGATTAGGGTAGGATGGGCATTTCTAGCACTACTTTGTTAATGGGAAATAGAAACACTAGAGCACAATTCCATGTCCTATCAAGCGAGCAACCTCAAAAAATAATATTGGCATGTATAACTTGTTACAAAAACGTTAAGATTTTTCCCGCATTCAATAATGTTATGTTGCAAGCAATGGTAGTGCTTTTGTTGAACATGCTTCCAAATAGCTTTAGGACTTTGATGCACCGATGTGGCAACCACAAAGGTCAAAGCCGCTAGCTTGGGGGCTATGTTAGTGTAGGACGTGGCTTAGGGTTTTATGAGAAACCTCTAAATGTAGCCTCGGTTGTGAGTGCCAAAGAGGACTAAAAGCCAATGGCCAATCCATTGTAATTGTTGTGAATATGTGGAATGTCATCCAATGGTGTGAAGCAACTCCTTACATAAATACTTTGATATCCAAATGAGGGCTTCCCTACGTTCTACGAGTGTTGTACCAATCTTCACATGGTATATGATTTTTTCTCTTGATTTTCCTATGATGTCTTCTCCCCATGCTAATAGTTTCTCATGGTTTTCCCAACGACACTTTTACCCTTTAAATAAAGGAATTTTTTTCCAAATCTTTCTTGAAAGGGTACCAAAAGAATGGTAATTACGCTTTGACATATCACGAGTATATGGATACCAAACTCACTTGTCTTTGTGCTCAAAATGTAAGTAGAAAAGAGATTCCTAGTTGCATTGAGGGCCTTCTAAGAGGGTTTCTCTAACAGTGACGACCATGCCTCAAAGCCCTAAGCTCCAAAACCCTTAAGGGCCCTAGATACACAGCCTTGTACCTTAGGTTGCTATCAATTGGGGGTGGCATTGACCATGATAGCTTGATGTCTCCTTGTCTACTTGTCTCTTTTTTTGTCCCTACCTTTTTCATTATTTTCTTTGAGTTCTTAGTGGGTTTTTCACTTCTTACTCTAGGTTTTCCCATTAAGAAAACTCCTAGTTTGCCTTGTTTCATGAAAGGAATGAAGAAAACTCCTCTCCTCTCCTCTCCATCGCTTTCTCCCCACTCCTAGGTGGGCTGAACTCCATGGTCCAGCCCAAGGGGTTAGATCTCAGCTTGGAGTTCTTTACAAATCAACCTTAGTTTAATCTCTAGGAGGCTCCTCTCTGGTCGCGGTTCTGCTCCAGGTCAAAGTTTCTGCTGCTGCAGACAGCTTTCCACACAGTCAATGAATCAACCACAACTTTTCGAGGTTTGCTCGGATCACTTCAAAGTAAAAAGCAAGTTTATTATTTGGAAGATAAGATATATTTTTTACTTCTAGGACAAAGACATAATCACTACCATTTGGCTGTGGTAAAAGTCACAAGTAGAGAGGGGTACTGGCAGATTGGGTTTTCTTTAATGGCGGTCATGAAAAAAGAGAAGCAACCTTCATATGCTGCAACAGTAGCTTCACCCTTGCCTAACACTAGGCAAAGTGAGGTCATTATTCTTCTACAACAACAAGTTCTCCTTCTCAAAAAGGAGAACAATGAGCTAAAGCAAAAGTTCCAAGAGCTAGAAGAGAGTAAAAGTGGCTGAGAGCAAACTAGAAAAGGCAAGCCCCATTGTAGCTCATGATGAAGCTGTCTTTAGTCAAATGGAAGAGATGCATGAGAAGCTCAAGGGAGATATCCAAGAGAAGCTCAAAGGAGAAGTAAAGAGCTCCTTAGACACACAAATGTCTTCTCGACTACAGAATGAATTCAAAGAACAAGCCAATAGACTGTGCAACTCAAGAGTGCTCAAGATTGGAGGTTTAGCAAACAACTAGTTCATAGCTGAAGACTTATGAAGAGACTCGTGAGAAAATCAACAAAGCTTTACCAGGAGTTGAATGGGAAGACTCGGAGTTTAATATTGGAAAAGCAGGAGAGCATGCAATCCTTAACTTCGAGTCAAAAGATGAAAGGATTAAGCATGTGGATGGCAGAGGAACTCACAAAAGCTCAACTAAAGACTAAGACCTCAGAGCTTGCAAAGGTAAAGGTGGCCAAAAAAGAAGGAAAATGGGATGTCTTTTGAGATGGCAAGGCTTTGATCAGAGACTTCAAAGAGAAGAACAAAGACCCTCAGTCTATAACTGATGTATGATTTGCTTTTCGTTTTGTCTCAGTTTCCCATTGTTCATCTTTTTTAGGTGAACAAGTTGTATATGATGGAAGTAATATAAAACCCTATTTTATATTTAAAAAAAAGTTCAATATGCGATTATGCATTTGGGAAGATGTACATACATTTTTAGATAGATATGAAGGTGCCGAGAAAGAGTTGGAGAAATGTACATTAAAAAATGTATACACTACAAATAATGACAAAATGTGCATGGAAAATGCAAACATTGCAATTAATAACAAAAATGAATTGAGCACACTTCTTCTTAGGTATTTGTTTAGAAGAATAGCAAGCTATTGTTGTTGAAACTAGTTGAATTTGTTGAGGGAAAGTGCTCTGTTGGAAATATTTGTAACTTGTTCTTGTATGTCAGAACATGAACGATTAATCTCACCATTGAAATATATCTCACACGAGTGAAGTGATAGTGCACTATAATATGCTTTGAAGTTTGTTCATACACGAAACACTAGGTTCTTTTCCAATTGAATAGTTTTAAAAGCAGAGTGTTGTATGTTCAAATAATAAAGTCTCCAATTGGGAGAATAATTTTTACTTTATAGGTAGCATTAGTAGATCCTTTGTATTCTTCATTAATAGATGATAAGGCACTAGTTATAGGAGTACATTGAGCAAACTTGGCCATGAGAGCATCAAGTGCTAGGGAGCTTATTCAAAAGCTGATTCTATATGTTGGAAATATATGTATTCTTTTGTGAGAGCTCCCCATATATAGACTCCAGAGAAATGGCTTTCCATCTGTGAAAAGATGTGGATTGTTTGGGAGTGTGGATGTTTTTATCAAATCTATGCTTACATATTAATATAAAATCTTGGCGAAAGTTTTCAAGCTCAAGTTTTAAGTTTCACAATATTGGTAGAAAGTAGTACTTTTATATATATATATTTTTTTGAATTTTACAGGAAAAAATGTAAAGCTTGGTGAAACTTTTTAATTTTTTTGCATAAAAGTTTCAAATCCTGGTGAATGTTTAAAACATTTATTTTTATTAGGGCATACAAAATTTCGATGCCAATATAAAAGTTTATCTTCTTAATGAGAGATGGCTTTCCATCTGCGTGAAAAGATGTGGATTGTTTGGGAGTGTGGATGTTTTTATCGAATCTATGCTTATATATTAATATAAAATCTTGGCAAAAGTTTTCAAGCTCAATTTTTTAGTTTCAAACTATTGGTAGAAAATAGTACTTATATATATATATATATATATATAGAAATTTAAAGGAAAAAATGTAAAACCTGGCAAAACTTTTTAAAAATTTTGCATAAAAGTTTCAAATCCTGGTGAATGTTTAAAACATTTATACAAACTTTCGACGCCAATATAAAAATTTGTCTTCTTAACGAAACTAACTTGAAAAAATCATCTATGTTTGGGAGAGTTGCCTTTATAGACATAGGAGCCTACTAGTATCTCTGGGTTAGGTAGAACAGAGTTTTCCCCGCCCCTCAACATTTGATACTCACACAGATAAAAAGCACAACTCTGCTCATTGTATGCTTATAGGCTAATTTAGAGGAGGGTTTGGTCTACTATGAACCCCTACCATTGGATACAATGATCATCGAGTGTGGAGCAAATTAGATTCTCTACATGGAGAGAAGGCTCAGAGATATATTTAATATGAGAGATAGGCTCATAGGCCGTGTATGCAAGAATAAACACACATTCAGTCTTGCCATTTTGGCTAACGCTTTTAGGAGAGGGAATTAAGAGGTCTTTGTATGATTTCATATGCCTTGGGATGCTCCACAAGCTTCATGTGCATTCTCCCCCTCCTTGATCTCCGTCTCTATGCTTACATTTCGTAGAGGAGATATGCCTTTTCTATGTTTTCGTAGCACGTGGCTATGCAAACCCTTCTGAAGATATGGTCTTTGAAGTAATAACATAGATTACATGCGATATTGTGCATCGAGTAAAAAATGGAAAGTAAATTGCGACTGAGTTTCTACTACAATATAGTACCTTTGATATGATCTTGGGTTATTTGGCCTTTGACTTGTTTCTATAGGAGGGATTGTCTCACGACCCTAACCATTTTGATGATACCGCCAAGGGGCCAAGCACCATAGGAATGTTTTTTCATGTGTTTACCTTTTTATTTCCCTAAGCATCAGTTTAATTGTGAGAAAGTACCCTAAGCATTAGTTCAATTGTGAGAAAGTACCCTTGGACTATGCTAATAGAAAGCAACAGATTCATTATTTATTGAGATGGAGATATTTCTTTAGGGTTTTATGAGAGAAATTGTGAGTATGGTTTCACTAACTTTAGTTGGACAAGGTAGATCCCAAGAATGGACATTGAGACATTTAGACTAATTTGTGGTAATAGGTAGTGCTCAGCCTCTCATATAAAAGGAAAAGAAAGAGGCTTTTCCTTAGAATTGTATTTTGACTTGCAAATTAAATTGCATGGAAATTATTCTCAAAATTTGTTTTAGCATCTTATCTCAGGGAGAAATAAGAATGTTTTCACAGTACTATTCATGAAATGCTTTTTATGAATCCGATTCTCCCAGTTATTTTGTTAGAGATTCCTCTAGTTTTTCAAGAATTCCATTATGTCCCGTTGATGGAATGGCTAGGAGCACAACTTTGTACCAAGGGAGATCCCCTTGTCAGGAATATTACCATAAGGGAGTCTTCTATTACTTACTGTAGTTTACAGAACTTTTTGAACTAATGCCAACCGCAGTTTTGTAAGAGGGACAAGATTTGATTAATGTTGATCTAGATAGATTTGACATGGATAACAATTGTATGCCGGTATTGAAGCCTGGCCTCCGCAAACTAGAATGAATTGTGCTAAATTTCATTTAGTTATGATGGTGCCAAGTGAGTCAGAATACCTCTCCATCGGATTTGCATTAGGAAATCGTTGGCATGATTTAACAGACTCATAATGAGGCATTGGAATCTTTGAACATTACTTTCTGGTAGGTTATCTCCATCTATTGTAATACATGATTGAATTATCTGTTGGAGACTCTTGGCTCTTTTTGTATTTTGAACATTGTACTAGTATGAAATTGAGTATTGACTTCCACTTTGATACTCTATCTAAAGGGGTTGAATACTAATGGATTGATGTCACTTGTTGTTTGTAAAGGTGTTAACATCCACAAGTTACAGTCACAGAATGCAGGGTAATCAGTGATTAGAGGTGATTAGACTTCATGATTTACTTCAACAGCTGCAGCCATGGAAGGAGTACATTGCAAGCTTCATGGGGTTTGAGCCCCAAATAGCCCATGCGATTACAAGTTCAAGCCACAAATTGCAATAGATAACTGAAGATCGGGCCTCGCCACTCCAGGTTTTGAGCCTCATATACAGGTTTCATGCATCAAATGGCTTAGGACTCGGAGGCGTGAGGCTAACACAAGTGCTATTTAGTGCTCTTATATGGTTAACACAAGTGCTATTTTTGACACACAAGAGTGGAACAGTAGAGGAGAGATGGAAAGAATAGCAAAGATGCCTTGGCACCCTATGGACCCAAGAGCCTTATAAATGTAAAGAAAGAGAGAGTGCTAAAAGGAAAAGGGTTGGCCCTCCCTTCAAAAGGTGACTTGTATAAAAGACCAAATGGTTGACTTTGGTATTCATTGTTGTATGCACAAGTTTGGAATACAAGCTCCCTCTTCTCTTTGGGTGTTCTCTTGTTTCCTTTGTAGTGCCTTTGTGTTTGCCACTCCATCCCCCTTCACTCTCCTCTTCCCTTCTCCTTCTCCCTCCCTTCTCCCCTCTCTTCTCCCTTCTCCCCCCTCCCTCTTTCTCTTGTGGAAACACATTGCAACAATTCGAAAGCCGCTTGAGTGACACATGCAGACGGCTCGTACCTTGCATTGCTCTCACAAGGAGGTATCTTGGAGTGGAGGCCATCGACATATCCCCACAACACATGAGTCACCGTCAAGACTACACATTTTTGGTGCCATTGCCGGGGAGTTCAAGGTATGCTTTTGCTTTGCATTTGCCTTCTTTTGTAATATACCCATTGCACATGGATTTGAGCTTAATTTAGAGCTTTTTTAGTGGAGTTTTAGGAGAGGAATGACGAAGGAATTGTGAGTTGGACGGAAAAGAGACGAAAAACTATCATTTTATGTTGAAAAGCATTTTGAGTATAGGAAGCTTGTTGTTGAGGTTTGTTAGTGTTTTAAAATGATAGGAAGGTAGTTTCTCAGATTGCTAAGGAGTGTATGGTGTCAAAACTCACAACAAACAACCAAGAATGATGAATCATGCTGAAAATCGAAATTGTTTTGAGTGTTGACAGTCACTTCTCTATGAAATCTCTCATTTTCACTCAAATATTGTTTTTCTTTCTTGTTTTTTGCATTGAGTAGGTCGACTAGGTAGTTTAGCATCCCCCAATCACAAAAAACCTTGAAAAGAAACTCCAAAATAGTAAAGAATCATAAAAAATCAATCGGTGATAGCACATTCCTATCCCCATAGGTCGGCGTCTTAGTGCTATCCCCATGACGATCACCATAGCACTATCCTGTTGGCCAAACCTTCATTGACCCATGGACTTAGCACTTATCCCCATGACCTAACTTCTGACCGTTGTCTAACCCGACGCCCTAATTAATGCGTGTCAGAATCAAGTATCCCGACAGACTGATAGTCGTTGAGCTGTGGCCTTAGTGCTATGCTCATGATCATCATCGCCATCAGCTTATCCCCATGCCCGTTGCCATATTCGTAACCCACCGATCGGTACCTTAAGCTTAACCTCGTGACTGTTGTCATACTGTATCCCACCAATCTAGATATCCCACGGACTGGCGACTTAAGCTCATCCCCGCAACTGTGGTCATACTATATCCCGTTGATCTAGATATCCCACTGACCGGTGCCTTAACCTCATCCCCATGACTATTGTCATACTGCCAACCCCACGCCCATCACCATACCATTATCCCGTCGAGCTTATCGTCCCTCCGCCCATAGTCTTAGCTCATCCCCACGATCGTAGGAATACCACTTGTGTCCTATCCCACAAACATGTGGCACTACCCATTCCCTACGACTATTGCCTTAGTGCTATCCCTATGACCATTGCCATAGTCCTATCCCCACACCCGTCGGGATATCTCTGGGGTAGTCCAAAAAATACAGAATTAAAGTTTCAATAAGAGTGTGCCCTTTTGAGAGGTCTTATACATGCACTTGTGATCTAGAAGAATTTTGTCCAATAAATACATACTTAAAGTTTCAACAAGAGTGTGCCCTTTTAGTGGTCTTATACATGCACTTGCGATATGGAAGAATTTTGTCCAAGGAGCCCGCGCCTGAGGACTGTGCTTCGAGCTACCCTCAGCCCACCTTTCACCCAAGTTGGGGATCAGTCCAAACTGGAAGCTCGGTTCCTAGCTCCCACTCCGTAATAGGACCCTGACAGGAGGATCCATCTAACTCCGACGAGACAAAGAGCTTGAACGAGATGCAAGACCTCGTGGGTCCAAGGGATCCCGAAGCCCCCTTCACTAGAGTTTGGCTCCCCCCAACTCTAGATTGAATGAGGAGATGCAAGACCCCGTGGGTCCAAGGGCTCCCGAAGTCCCCTTTACTAGTTTAGCTCCCCCCAACTCTCCTACTCCTTCTATAGCATACAGGTTAAGAGATACATTCACCATGTTTAGAGGTTTAGGCCAAACAGATTCGACAAACATGGAGAACCCCTTCGCCAGCATGTATGTGGGAAGGGAAGGTCAGCAACAACAACCAAATCTTGAACCATAGACGGGGACATAAACCACCTTTGTGGACCCAAGGCCCACAACTTTCATGCAAGAGGCTCCCAAGGAGGGGCATCTTATGAACTCCCAACCTTCCAGGTACCTCTGACCTTCACCGGCTATGTGGCACCACAAGTTCCACCCTATCGCCCAATGCAAGGAATCTCCATGCCAATGCCCCATGACCCACCTCCTCCAGGAGTCCGACTGTTCCCACCCGCAACTATTGCTCCAATGAATGGAGGCCTTGGCGCATCCACCCAAATGCCGATACTAGTAACTCAATGGATTCCCCCACTAGGGCCAATAGGCTTAAGCCCACCCCTACATTATGTTAGGCCCACAATGGCGTTGCCTCCACTAGTGGTCCAAACGGTGCTATCAGATGAGGCGATGCACATCTTGGTGAATGCGCTAAGAAGGGGGGCCACACCACCCCCGCCTGCACTAGTGTTTGTAGCAAGGATCATGAATCCCTCAAGGAGTCGACCCATAGCCATCTCCAAGTTGATGACCAAATTCCTTGGGGAAGGAGACCTGGTCTCCCTTGTGGAGCGATTTGAGCAGATATGTGAAGCCTTTGGAGCTCCCGGAGATCTAGAAATGGCTAATGCATTTGGTCTCAGTCTGGATGGCAAGGCAGGCCAATGGTATAGGGCTCTCACCTCGAAAGAAAAAGTCAACTGGGAGATGAGAAAAGCCTTCATTGTAGGGTTTGCCCCCAGTGGACATAAATGGATTCCTTGAGGAAGGAGACCTGGTCTCCCACGTGGAGCGATTTGAGCGGATATGTGAAGCCTTTAGAGCTCCCAGATATCTAGAAATGGCCAATGCATTTGGTCTCAGTCTGGATGGCAAGGCAGGCCAATGGTACAGGGCTCTCACCTCGAAAGAAAAAGTCAACTGGGAGATGTTGAGAAAAGCCTTCATTGTAGAGTTTGCCCCCAGTGGACATAAATGGATCCCAATTAATCAGTTGTATGAGGTAAATCCCTTCGAGATTACATAGTTAGAATCAAGCACCTCAATTCCCACTACAAACCATATGAGCGGATGAGCGATAAACGATTGTTGCCTCGCTTCCTCATCGGATTGGCAAGCCCAAAGTTGCATGACCACTTGATAGTTATGAATCCTACCTCCTTCAAACTATGCAGCAAGGTAGCTATCCGTATGAGTGATAATATGATGGACAAGGTTCACTCAGATAACCCTGATCCCATCAGAAGTATCACCATCGGTCAGGTCTTCGAGTGTGGAGCCGACCAAGAAAGAGATCAACGAGCCCAAGGGCTTGGATGTGAGTGAGATAGCCTCAAATTTACTGACTCAGCTTGGCCAACAATGTAGGTCAAGAACCTCCAAGGATGTGCCAAGCAACCCCCACTTGTTCCCATGGAGAGACAACATCTCGTGCGAGATATGTAATGGCAATCATCCCTCCAATGAGTGTCCTTGCCTTAGGGCATGGCTAGCCCTCTATTGCGCACATTGTCATAGATGGGGGAACCACGATACCTCCCAATGCCAATTTTTGAGGTCCCTACCCCAACCTATGTATCAAGTGAGACCCCCATTAGCCCTGACGGCTCCGCCTAATCCTGTAAATGCACAAGGTGCCCCTTTGGATAGTCCAGGCCAGTATACAACATAATAGGCTCCACTACCATCACCCATACTAGGTCCCCAACCTCCCCCACCCCGTATAGCTCCCATCAATCAAGTATTGGTAGAGGAAGTGCCCAATGATTGGGAGGAGATGGATCTAGACCATGACCCCTCGACTGCTACCCTTACGAGGAAGGAAGAGGTACCTTAAGTCACTACCTCTTGCAAGAGAATTAGCAAGTCCCAATGTTCCACACTGCCCCCTTGACTGTAAGGGCCAGAGACCTAAACTCTGTTGCTTGAAGGCCCCCGATCCAATGCTATACCTACCAGCACCCGCACAAGGCAAGTGAGTGCCCCTACAAGGGTACTTCGAACCCTCCGGTGTCATGCTTCAAGTGTTAGGGGCCGCATTTCTTAAAGGACTTCCCCTACAAGGATCTTACCCCAGATGCTCCCCCCACGACAGGCCCTACACCCTTGTGTATGGGGTGCATTTATTCAAAGATTGTCCCTTGAGAAGTCCGGCAACCCCAATCACCCCACCTATGAGCACCAGCCTTAACTTGATCAGTATCAGGTGGCCGTGGTACCCTTGAAGGTCATCACAAGGATGTAGGCCAAAGTCATAGGTAGGGCAATGAAGAAACAAGCAAGGAAGGGCAAATGGCCCCTACCGCAAAGCCTTGAGGCTTCTCAACCCCCGTAGACCTGGTCCAAGAAAGCCATATGGGTGGGTGATGGGGCCGCTCATTCAAGACGGTTCCGATGAGGAGATAGCCACCCTTACCACCTCCTCTACCTTTGAACGTACTTCCACCCAAGGTGACCCAGGTGTACCTCCAAGCCCAAATGTAAACAAGCCAGTGCAGGCCTAAGGCCTCGCACCCCCGCCTCCATATAAGGAAGCCTATTCGGACCCAGTCCTAGAAAAACATGTAATAGAGGCTCAGAACTTGGTATGGGACTGCTAGAAAAAGTTCAAGCATAGACTCAAGGCAACAAGTAGAGGGTTGGATACCATCCACCCAGCCCACTTGACTAACCACCAAGGGGAAAAGGCACTCAGGATGCCGAAAAGGGTAGAAGAAGAGGAACGTTTCAGCTTTGATAAGTCAGAGGCTCTAGATTTGATGCAGCGAATGTTCCAAGAGGACCCAGTATTGCAAAACCTATAGGATGAAGGAGACCTTTATGGTTTTGAGGATCTACTACTATTAGTAGGAAGCGAGACCTCACAAGAACCCTGTGATAGCGACGGGTTGGTTGCCTTCCTCTCGACCGAGGTAAAAATACCAATCGCCTCCCTGTTAAACCTATCCAAGTAGATGAACGGATGATCCCTACCCCCAAGTCCTGCTAGCCCTAAGGTTGATCAATCACCAGAGGAGGGATAAAACTTACCCAAGGTTCCCATCAATAAGTTAGGCCAATACTTCAAAGGTGATGACACGAATGCGGCTATCCCCATAACCTATCAGCACCAAAAGGTTGATGCCATCCTGGATGGGGGAGTGGGAGTGAGTGTCTATACCAAGGAATGCTGGGTGAAGTGGGAAAAGCTTGTGCTCGAGCAAACCCATCTAGTGGTGAAGTTAGCAGATGGCAGAACTGCAGAACCCTTGGGAGTCCTTACCAGTATTAACATCAAGGTATTCAGCTTCACGTACCCCATCAAGTTCGTAGTCATGGACTTTACCTAGTAGCAGCCGGGATATGAAGCCATCCTAGGCAGGCCCTTCTTGTGAATGTCTGGGCTTGTACACGATTGGCATACTAAATAACATCTATCTGCGGCATGAGGAATAAATCATACAGGTGGACTTGCGCACCTACAAGGCCCACCCATTGTCAGGATAACTCTTCATCACTATCGCTGAATTTGACACAACTATTTGGATAGCATCCTTAAAGCTGTTCCAACCCTATGAAGAGGATGAAAAAGAGTTTGATGAATTTTGGTATGCACCTCTCCCCGTGCTGGAATTTTGCTCAGAACTGGATGCACATACTGGCAAACATTGATGTTCCAGAGAGAATAGGGTTCCAAGTTACAACACCCCAACTCGAGAAAATGACCCCGGTGGTTCCCCTTAGGATGTTTAACATGCTCAAACCCCGCAAGGTGAGCAAGGGGACAGTAAGTTCAAATCAGACCTCCATTAGCTAGCATTCATTGGTGCCACTACTGCCCATCACGAGTTCTCTTCCAATTGGGGAACCAGAGTGAGCAAGGTAGCCTCCCCAGTTGGCTCTATAAGTGCCATGAAAGAGCCCCCTTTAGGTCCAAAACTCCTGTTATCCAAAAACTTGGCTAAGGCCAAGACGACCACTCCCCCTGAAGAAATAGAAGAGGAAAGTGGAGAGAAGAGGATCTATGACAGGTACCAACCCACTACAAGGCCTACAGGATCGAGGATCGCAAGATCTTATACCAACAAGCCAAGAGATCTTGGGAAGACGGGTGCTCCCAAGGATATGACAGCCTAGCCCCAGTTAAGGAGGTAAACTTGGCTCCGGAAGGTTAGGACCCCCAACCTGTATTCATCGTTGATGATCTCTCACCCAATGAGGAGGATGCTCTAATATCTCTCCTACAAGAATACAAGGACTATATGGCTTGGAAATACACAGATATGAAAGGGGCGCCTGCTGAAGTTGTGCAGCACACGATACCCACGCTTAACAATGCCATGCCAGTACGTCAACGTCCCTACCCTATGAACCCCAAATTTAGTTTAGATCTTTTGATGGATTCTGATACCAAGTTTTAGTGTACCGTGAGTAGCTATTAGTACCACTCCATGGATTGAAGAAGTGAGCAAGCGAGACACTAATTTTTTGCCAACCTCAATGGGATGTGATTTTTTGTGTCCATGTTGATGTATTCTATTATAAAATTGGCATTATGTTGGCATAGCTAGATGGGAAATTAGAGTAGTATCCCATATACTATGCAAGCAGGTTGATGAAACCATATACTATGCAAGTAGGTTGATGAAACCAATTGAATTGTAGCACTACTAAGCATCAATCTCTTGGCATGGTTGATAGTGTTCAAAAGTTTTGGCACTACTTTCTTGGTAACTCATTCATTTTCTTTGTAGAACACCAATCATTGCTTTATCTAATCAACAAAATAGTGCTTCAAGGATCCTAGTATGGTGGATGCTCTTGCTTTAAGAGTTCAATTTCAAAATTATTCACAAACGAGGAGTTCAATTTCAAAATTATTCCCAAACTAGGTAAATCTCATGCCACAGCAAATTGACAAACACAGATTCCTACTTCAAATAGACCCCAAGCAATAATAATAGAGCTCCTAGATGTACATTTGCTTGCTATAGATTTCTCTGACAAAACATGCGTGCCTCAGGATCTATGGAGCACTCTAAGGTGGATGGAACCTGTGTGGAAACATGATGAAGAGAGTGCTCATGACATGTATCTCAAGTCAATTAGGTTCCAAGATAGATTAGCTTGGACTCATAAAGAGAATCTTGAGATAGTGCAAAGTGCTTGATTGATATTCCTTCAAATGAACCTCCCTTTTATAGGTGAGGGTACTTACATCCATTTGCTTGCTCACATGTGGGATATCTCCTCCATGCCATGTGGCAGCTTATCCTTTGCTCATACCTTTGCTCTACAAGTGCTCATGGCACCACAACTCTCAACACCTCCCCTTGGTGCCATGATCCTTTGGCTACTGCAAGGTGGTCAGATGTGAGTTACAAATCCATCACCTCCCCTTAGTGCATGCATGCTACTTAAGGTGGTCAAGTGTGGCTTCTACATGTCAATACCTCCCCTGGGTGCTTTCATAGCTACTCTCAGGTGGTCAGGTTTGATTACAAAACATAGGCAAGGTTGGCAAGGTTTTTTGTTTTCAATACATTCCATTTATGTCACCTTTTGGCTCATGGCTTGATGACGACTCTTTTGCTTCTTTGTTTGGTGTAGCTACCTGCATGATGCTTTGTTCTTCCATGTGCCTTGATGCTTTGTGTGGATGCCATGCTTCGGGCTATGGTCATCTCATACACTTGTGCTTTTGGCATGCTTTTTACATCGATGTTTGCATTCATGCTTTGCTTTTCCAATTGTTGCAAAGGTCTTACCAATTGATTTCTTTCAATATTGGCAGTGTCTAATTGCATACAATGATTCTGATCTGACAGGTGCGTAGAGCTTGAAAAGACGATCACTTTTCCTTTTTGGAGCGTGGCCAAATTCTTCCCGGATTGCAAGTTATGGCTTGTTGAAGCTTTTGTGAAGAAGAGGGCCTTTGATGATGTGGCACAGGGATTCACATGCTGAATTCAATACTGTGCTTAACAAGAGCCTCTGTGCTTAGAAGGCACTGTGGTGACTGTGCATGCTTATGTGGCATAACTGACCCCAACTCTAACCAGGGTGGGTTACGTTAACCAGACCAGGATTGAACCTTATCTGCCACGTGGCAAAACTTTGACCAAAGAATTAAACCTAACCTAGAATTAACCACGATCTTCCACGTGGCTTTTCCTAAGGTCTGAGACCTTGGAGAAGCCCAAAAACGATGATGGCGTGTTGATTTGAGAGGCTACGTAGCGTCGAAGATGAGGCATCATTGTTGGAGTAGGAGAGCTTGTAGGTGCTCATTGCTCGCTGTCTAGAGCCCTGTTGGCGCTCACGTTGGAGGAAGCTGCCCATCGGCTTGGAGCGGCTCGTCTAAGGAAGGCTGAGGATGCGCCGTTCGTTCAGTGTTGCAGGTAGCTTGGACTTTGGCTAGCTATGTTGAAGCCTCAGGAGGTACAGCCCGTGGCTATAGAACGTGGAGGAGCGGGAGCTGCAGTGCAGAAGGCATTGTTGGAGAGGTCACTGTACAGTCCGCTAAGAGGTAGCTGGAGCGCTACTGAAATGTTGTGGCTAGAGCTGGCTTATCAGTTGGAGGTGTAGAAGCCTCAACAGGCTGCTTGGAGACGAGCGTTGATGAGCGTTGAGCAGGCTTTGCAGACGAGGAAGCTTGGGATGCATGCGGCTCGGCTGTCTGCTGGTCGTTGAAGAGCCGTGGTCGTCCAATCGCCAGGAGCTACCGTGAGTCACTGGTGTGGGAGAAGCTTCCGTGAAGGTCGATCGATGCAGGAGCACTGGCTGCTCTATCCGTGAAGGCTGGGTTGCTGGGAACTATGGAGGCCGTATCTGTGTTCGTTGATGGAGTCGCTGGTCGGCCGTGAGAGTCGTAGATGGCGCGTTGGTCGTAGGTGAGCCGTAGGAGATGCAGTGCAGTGGAGCGGCCATTGGGCTTTTTGAAAGCTTGGAGCAGGAGCAGCCAGTTGGAGCTTTGGAGAGCTTAGTTGCAGAGCTGTAGAGTCGTGTTTCGAGGTGCTAGAAGAGGCTCTTTGAAGCATCAGTGCCTTAGGCTGTGAAGGATTGCTGCAGCTTATTGAAAGAGCTGTGTAGGAGTCAACTTGTTGAGATGAGCTCGTGGCCTTTGTGCTTGCATGTCGTTGCTTGCAGGAGGTGCCTCATGGGTTGTAGGCTCTAAAGATCTCTCTCTTCCTCATGGAAGCTCTCTTGATACAGAAATCTCTCTCGACTGTTGCTTAATAGAGACTTCATGATCCCTTTCTCTTTGAGAACTAGCTCTTACTCTCAATGCAAACCTTTCTCTCAACTCATAATCTTTTGATGGACGGAATTCCTTTTGCAATGGAAGAATCTCTCCCTAATGGAATGACAAAAATCTTTTATAGCAATGAACGGAAATTTCATTCAATGGACGGAATTCTCTCAATCTAAATCCTAAAAACTAACCTAGGAGAAAACATGTGCTCCTAAGACATGCCTACAACTAATCTAGGAATGGAAGCAATCCTAGTGAACTACTAATGAGCTAAACTAGGAGAGCTAAACCTATGCTCTGATACCATGACAAAACATGCGTGCCTCAGGATCTATGGAGCACTCTAAGGTGGATGGAACCTGTGTGGAAACATGATGAAGAGAGTGCTCATGACATGTATCTCAAGTCAATTAGGTTCCAAGATAGATTAGCTTGGACTCATAAAGAGAATCTTGAGATAGTGCAAAGTGCTTGATTGATATTCCTTCAAATGAACCTCCCTTTTATAGGTGAGGGTACTTACATCCATTTGCTTGCTCACATGTGGGATATCTCCTCCATGCCATGTGGCAGCTTATCCTTTGCTCATACCTTTGCTCTATAAGTGCTCATGGCACCACAACTCTCAACACCTCCCCTTGGTGCCATGATCCTTTGGCTACTGCAAGGTGGTCAGATGTGAGTTACAAATCCATCATTCTCTAAGACTAAACATGATGAAACTATTTAGTATCTATCCCAAGGAACTTTTTGAACAAGTGCCAAAGGATAAATGCAAATATTAATCTCTAAAATCTTGGAAATATGCATTGATTGGGGGCTAGTTATATCATCGAGGTGTAGATGGCATCTTGTGACAATGGGTCTTACCATAGGTATGAGCCATAGTGTTGACCTATTTGAAAGTATCATTTGTAGGTATGGTTGTCTCATTGAATTTTTCAGTGATCCACAAACTTATTGAAGTGTTTGATAATGGAACAACACAACTGGTGGATTGCAAGGATAGCTTATGCCTGAGATTTTTAATGGTAGGCAAGTAAAGCCTTATCAGGCCAAGGTTTGTAGGTGGTCATGGTGGCTAGAACTTTCAAGCTTGGTTCAATTCCATGTAAAAAGGATGATTTTGACAAGCTCCAAAGCATCACATGCAATGTTGATTATAGCGGCATAAATTTTGAGACATCCCATTTCACCATGTAGACTAAAAAGGGTGTGCGGTATCAATCGACGTTCACTTTGCAAAATTATCTTCTTTCTTTAAGAACCAAAAGGCCTTTCCCTTTGTTCACCTTTCATCTCCATCACCTTTTCTCTCTTCTTCAGGCCATTGGTAGCTCTTATTCTAATTGCCATGGCCAACTTGGTCTCTTCTCCTTCTACTTTTGAGAAGCCCAATGTCTAGTATCTAGTTGTAGATAGAGGCTTTGCTTTTAGAATTTGCACCCCATATTTGCTCACACTAGACACCATGAAGTCCTCTTTGAAGAAGAGTTGGCTCTAAAATTTGCAAAGTTGCCATGGAAGGAGGACTAGGATGTTGTAGTCACCAATGACATATGGTACATTAGATCAGAGACTCTTTTTTTATGGGGACGATATGTTCTCTTGTCCGTGGGAGTTATATGAGGCAGTGTTCTTATTCGTTAGGTTCTAAGAGTTTTCCACTCCTTAGAAATGAGCACTATGATGACTTCTTTTAGCAAGGAAGCTATTCTTCCTCTCATGGATGTCTAATAAACAAAATGGTAGATGAATAGTTACATCCATTTTTTCATTTTCTCACTAAGTATATAGGATTGAAGATGAGTTTAGGTAACGTTCCTTACAAATTATGTTGGCTTAGCCATAGTTAAATGGGAAGAAATACAATAGATGGATTGCTTGAGTGTGTTTACAAGAAGTTTTGAGCTATAGTTGCAACATATTGCTAAAGGGAAAGCTTCCAAGGTTTTGGGGCTTGTGCCCCCTACTCATATGTGGTACACCCTCATCTAGCGTGCCCCTTGCCACTTATACCACCTACTCCTTACCTAGTCCACCTCTGCACTTGGTCCTCAGGCCCCACTCCCAAATCCATTCACTAGAGAGACATTGATCTACAAAGAACTAGGTACTAGTCAGCTGATCCCACGTTGCTATAGCCAAGCCCTTCTTCATCACATACACCTTCTTATTCCCCCATCGAGTCATTGCATGCAGGCGCGACCAGCTAAGCCCTTCTGCATCCCATACATCTTATTATGCCCCATGGATTCATTGCATGAAGGTGACCAAAGTGATGTAGGTGAGAAGGAAGTAATGTCCGAGTGGCTGAACAAGGACCTTACTACCACTATTGAGCAGTAGAATCAAGTAGGTGGGGCTACCATTGAGCATCCACCAAACAAAGACAAAGGCAAGGCCATCTCTGGATCTCCAACGTGCAAAATATAGTTGGTAGATAGTTCACAAGTAGACGATCAAGCCTCAACCCTAGCAACCTCTCCTTGAACAAGCCTTGTTCCCACCATTTAATGCCCTTGAATGAATGGGGGTCCCTCATACATATTCTTTTTAATGAGCTACCTCCTATATGGCTATATGAAATTCAATGCCAATTGCAAAACAAAGGAGTCATAGTTCTTTGAGACCTACAACTTGTTGGGAAGCAGTGGCTACCCCCCCAGATGCTCAGAAGTGCCCATCGGAAATATGGGACCTAGGGCATGGAAAATCAAGTGACCCTCAACCAATTGGAGGTGGAGTATGATTCTTTGAAGGAGGCCTTCACTCCTCTCATTGAGAACCATGAGAAGCTATAGGCAGAGCACACGAGTTTGGTAATTCAACCTCCAAGAAAATCAAGTATCTATCCAGAACTATAGAGGTCAAGCTTGTAGAAGTGCATAAAAGACACTTGTTCCCAGTGGCATACTATCCATTAATTTGAGTCCACCCCCCCTACAATATTTGCTCCAATCCCTTCTGAAGAACTTTCTTGCTACAAGCAAAAAATGCAAGACTATGGTCTAAGCATGAAGCCCTCTAGGTTCGGTTGCACACATTAGAGAAAATTGAAAGATTGATGGAAACACGCCCAGCTCATTCCAACAAGAGGCCATTTTCTTGTACTAATTTGTATCACTATTATAGGTTGTGTTCTTAACAGCTTCCTCCCTATTATCACTTAGAGATTGTGAGCCTGTGCACACTTGGGCTCTGGAGATGAGTGGGTGGCTTGTGCTGCCAAAAGAAGATATGGACTCTCACCTATTCACCTATGGACTCTCAAGGATGTGCCTTGAATTTGAGATTGAGTGATTGACATATCTTGACTTGAGGTCTTCTTGTTGTCGTGATATTGCTAACTCTCTCTCTTGAATTATGACAAATGTTGTAGATCTTTGAGGGGGGCTGGTGTCAATTGCTAGAATATCTCACTAAATGCAGGCATGGGACCGTTGCCTAGGTGGAGGGGTGGTGCATGGTTAATGAGCTCCTCTTTTAATTCTTGTATCTCATTGCTTTGCTTTGCACGACATGAAGTAATTTGTCAAAAGGATCCTTCTCCTATTATAGTTGTGTGAGCTATGTAAATTGCTATTGCCAAGCATTCTAGAATTCATGCATTAGTTGTACTTACTCTTGGAAAACATCCTTGAGTTATTGTGTGAGCTATGTCAATTGCGAAAAAAAATAAAAATAAAAATTGCTATTGCCAAGCATTCTAGAATTCATGTATTAGTTGTACTTACTCTTGGAAAACATCCTTGAGTTGTTGCTGATCTTGTGGTAGATATGTTTCTTTTTTTTCTCCTTTCTTGAATTTATTGTGGTAGCATGGGCCATGAGTTTTGTATTTCCACACCCATTTTGAGGTACCAATCAAATCGTTCTCCTATGAGAGTTTGTGAAAAGAGGTTTAAATAATCTTCCTCCCGCCTTGAGGTGTCTCCCAACCATTTTTTCTCAAAAAAGGCAATGATGCCGTTGGAATTACCTCTACCTAAGAATAGAGGCATGTATGCGAGTGGATCCTGTTGTGTGCCAAGTTCTTGGGGAATTGACTCCAATTGGTCCATTGTATTGTTCGGATACATGCCTATGTATTGGGGGTAGTCTTTTGGAACCTGATTTCATATGGATTTCATTGTGATATATTGCATTGGGTAGGTGTATGTCTTGCATAAAGAACAAAGTTTGTAACTCACTACTGATTGTGACAGCAAAGGTATTAGTCGTTGACTTTATTTATATTGGAGCATCAAGATACTTCAAGTGTCAAGTGAATGGTCAATTGATCTACGTAAGTTATTCGAACTATAGTATTGCCACCATTACTTGAAAGTGAGGTAATGGTAAGTGTTGATGAAGATGCCATGATCCCATTGGGTCTTCATGTTGAAATTCTTCAACCGATGGTGTCCTTGTTGAATAATACCTATTTGTCACGATAAAGTGTTTCTCTTTGAGTAATACTTTGAATCGCCCAATAATCATCACAATTGCTGTAGAACTGTTGCCCTTGAATGTCCAAACCTGATGGTAAAGACTGCAAACAATTCTTATATGTTTTATTGAAGTTATGATGATGTCCCCTCTAATGTTTTGTGTAGTTTGGGTATGATTCTACCATTCCTTTTCTCCCCCAAGGTTTCTTTGGGTATGATTCTACCATTCTTTTGCTCCTAGAGTTTCTTTGATCCCAATTCCTTCTCAACAACAAACTCGTGTGTTATCCTTTTTTGTGGAAGAACCCTTGTTGAGGTCTAAGTCTACTGGTTCTCTTTGGTTGACCCTGTTTTGGCCGTGGTCCTTTCTCTGTGTCTGCCTTTTGGATCTTTTTGCCTAAATATTTTCCTTTGTCTTGAACACTTGTTTAGACTTCCACTTCTCACACTCACCGTCAAGATTCCCACTCACCCTTATTTCTTCTTCATGGTTGACTAGATTCCTTGAAATCAATCCTTTGCAAAGTAAGCTCATTCCACTTTTGTTCTTGGGATGGACCACCACTTGGGGTCTTTCATCTTGGGATGTACATTTGTAAGTTCTACAATAAGCATAAAACCAGTATCTAACCTTCGGTGTTCAGAGTAAGCGGCGTCACCGGTTTGAAAACACTTTAGTGCACACTGTTGGTGGATAGCGGAAGGTCATCAATGCATGAACAAAAAGTGAAGCAGGTTCAATTGATGGGCTGGATGTCCACATCATGCTCCTTATTCCATTGGTAGAAACACTTCAGGTCCTGGTGAGCTAGTTGCATGATCCAATAAACCTATCAAAAAGCAGTGTATAAGATGATAAATGACAATGAACGTCCTTAGCTTTGAGAAAATGTTTTCTGCCAGAAGACACGATCACTCAGATAGAAAAGGGGAGCTGGATACAACGGTCAGATATACTGCTCCATAAGATGCTCAGAATGAGGTGAGCCCTTAACTGCAAAACTCACAAATTCTCTTTTTACCATCGACGTTACTCCCATTAAAAACTGACATGGTGGATGCCACCCTGATTCCATTCCAAAATGGAACCCAATTGCTTAAGATCACCAGATTTCGGCATACTAACAAGATCCACTCTTCAATTAATAAAAATAATGTGCATTCCTTATATCTTTCTGGCAGGCTGATAAGCCCAAAAGCAATCTCACATGTATGGAGAGGAGTCATCCCCCATATTAAGGAATATAAGCAGACAAGCTTTTCAGTTCTGCATGGATTTTGTTTGTTTCTGGATGCAACCCGTCTTATACAAGAAACACATGCTTTGACTATCCATATCAGTTCCACAGCACTCTGGTTTTTTCTTTATCTTCCTGCCATCCAGCTGCAGCATGCACATTTGACAATAACACTAAGGCTGCAGCATTTTGTGGTTCCAACCTCAGAACACTTTCTGCAGCAAGTTTTGCTAGTTCCACATTCCCATTAGTTCTACAAGAACCAAGCAGAGCTAGCCACATAGAAATACTAGGTTCAAATGGCAGGTCTTGTATTAACTTTGCTGCCTCCTCTAAACATCCTGCACGGCTAAGGAGGTCGATCATGCAGGCATAATGTTCTGCTGTCTTTGTAAAGGCATGCTTTTCATGTACAAAATCAAAAACGTAATGTCCTTTGTCCACTAGCCCTGAACGGCCACATGCAGATAAAACTCCAACAAGAGTAATATGGTTTAGCTTCACACCATGATCTAACATCTTGTCAAAGAGTTGGATGGCCGCCTCACCACACCCATGTTGGGCATATCCTACAATCATTGCAGTCCATGACACTACATCATGCTTACTCATGTTGTCAAACACTTGACGTGCATCATCTAAATTCCCACATTTGGAATACATGTCAACAAGAGCACTTCCCACAAAAGAATCAAACTCTAATCCAGTACCAATTATACGAGCATGGATCTGCCTGCCTTGCTCCAGGGCCGCTAAGCCTGCACATGCATTCAAAATGCTAACAAAAATGAATCCGTCTGGCTTCACGCCCTCCTGTTCCATCTGCTGAAGAAGTTTGAATGTCTCCTCACTAAGGCCTTGCTTGGCATATCCCGTGATCATAGCTGTCCATGAGACCAGATCCCGTTTGGATGGTCTTTCAAAGACTTGGCATGCATCATCTATGCATCCACATTTAGCATACATATCCAGAAGGGAGCTTATAATATACAAATCTGATTCAATTCCATGTTCAATGATGTGAGAATGGATCCGCCTGCCAAATTCCACGTTCCCCACGGTTGCACATGCATTAAGAATGCTAAGAAATGTAACCTTGCCTGGCTTTAAAGTTTCCTGACCCAATCTTTGAAAGAGTTTGAAAGCCTCCTGCACATGCCCATGCTTCGTGTATCCAGCAATCATGACATTCCAGGAGACCAAATCTTGTGTGGGCATAGTATAAAAGACTTTCTGTGCATCCTTTATGCTTCCACACTTTGAATACATGTTCACAAGCGTGCTCTCCACAAAAGCTTCTGACTCTAAACCATATTTAATAATGTGTATATGAACCTGTCTGCCCTCTTCCAAGTCTTCCAGGCTGGTGCAAGCCTTGAGGACGCTCAAGAAAGTGACCTTGTCTGACTTCACGCTTTCACGTTCCATTTGCCAGAAGAGGCTAAGAGCCTTTCTGTAAAACCCACGCACAGTATACCCTGTGATCATAACAGTCCATGAGACCACATCTCTTTTTGCCATTAGGTCAAACACGCCACATGCATAATCTAACCTATCACATTTGGCATACATATCAATAAGACTGTTCTCTACTGAAATCGTCGGTTTAATTCCCCTATTCATAATGCAGGCATGGATCTGTTTTCCCTGTTCCAAGTCTCCCAGGAGGCCACATGCCTTGATAATGCTAACAAATGTGACCTCATTTGGCCTGACACACTCCTGGTACATCTGATGAAAAAGTCTGAAAGTTTCCTCAGAATGCCCTTGCTTGGTGTTAGCGGCAAGCATCAGATTCCAGACAAAGACATCCCGCTCATACATTCTACAGAATACTTGTTCTGCATCCTCCATGCTGCAACATTGCACATACATATTGACTAGAGTGGTCTCCACGAAGACATTTGCCTTGAATCCACATCTAAGGATGTGAGCATGGACAACCCTACCCTCTAACAAAGCTTTCGTGCTTGTACACTTTTGAAATAGACACGTGTAAATCTCAGAGTGGGGCTGACACCCTTGCTGGTCCAATGTATGCAGAATGTGCACGGCCTGTTTTAATTCCCCTTGCGTACACAGGGTTTTAACTTCTTCACTAGCTCGACTATGGTACCTTTCCTCTGCACATCTTTTAAGAAGAGTGGTAATGGTATGAAAGTTACCCCTCCCACGACCCGGATGCCCAGAAAACATTTGCGGCTCCTTCATGCATGATTTGATATAAGGGAAACTCTAAGTAAACTTTTAACAAAGGACAGGGAACCTTTTAACTCAAAGCAGTTCAATTAACGCCTATGGACGTTCTCTACACCGATACGAGTACCACCCATATGTCCAGATACAAAAGTTAAGGCTATAACATTTGCTATGTCAGATATTTATACTTTGGCAAGGGTTGTAAAGCCAAATGGACGTCAATTCTGCAGCTATGGAGCTTCACTCTACTATGTCCAGATCTAACTTTCGGGCTATATTGTGCTATTTCAGATACTTGTACTTTGGCAATTGGTTATAAAGACAAAGTTTTATCGTAAATTACAGTTAACAAGCCAATATCTGTCAGAAACACTTTCCACCAGCTGAGCAGCCAAACCTTTAATATTCAAGGTCACAAGAAATCAAGCGTACATGGGCGGTCGTAACACGACACCAAAATCGCAACCTCGAGTAGTAAGACATGTTTTTGGTGTTGAAGAAGGACAAAGCACAATATCTATCAGTGAAGAGACAAAGAGCTCGAGAAGTAAGACATGTTTTGGTGTTCAAGGACATAGTTGGAAAAGCACAATACCTATCACTAAGAGACACAAAGGTGATGCTAGTTCATGACAATATGGACAAGACCAATCACTTTTTCAAATTCTGCAACCTCGTATCCATCATGTTTTTGTTGTATGTTTGCGTATGTAATATGAAAGGCATCTTCGTATTAAAAGAATTCCATTTCTTGTGTATTGGAATCTTATTAGAGATATTACATGTAGCGTAGCGTCTACTATGTACTCAAGTGTACTATGCATTATCATACATGCATGTTCATACTCATTGATTCATACTCATGATCTAAGAAGTTCTTGTTGTATTTTTGCAGTGTTTGCTAGGACATTGATTGACTATTGTCACATCCACATACTCATCTCAAAAGACATTAGCACACCTCTGCAGCTAAATGTTCCACTTCTAATTCCCGTCTATTTACATTGGATTCTAGTCAACATGTCACCCAAAAAAAATAGAAGCATAATTAAATGGAACATCAACAACTTGATTTCTAATACGATTCTAGACATTGAGCTATGGGGGGTTACTTCATGGAAAGATATGGGGTATCTTCTTGTCCTCATCTCTCGAAAAGAAAGAAAGAAAGAAAGAAAGAAAGGCATATAAGTCATCTATGGCTAGAAGATTTCGGTTTATCATTGCCTTCATAGCTTTTTATACGTTCGTCATTGGCCTATTGGTTCACCTGAGCTACTGGAGTGTTTCTTCTGTATCAACGGAATACTAGAAGCTTCCACAACTAGAAAGTAAAATGAGTTACATTTGATTTGCCGCAACCTAGTTCTTCTCTGTGCACCATCCATGATGCCTTTCCTATGCATCGACGTGTTTCCTATTTTTTCTCAATGCTAGGTTTCTCAACTTTGCAATTGATTGACGCATGGTAGTCTCTTAATTTTTCTCCTATGATTCTAATTTCAACTTAATTGCAAAGTTGACTAAAATATTTTTCTTGAGGAGCTAGGTTTTTGAGCCATCTATTGGCTATTGTTTCTCTCATTTTCTTGCACATTATCCACTAAATCAATTGTAAAATGGTGTCTTTTTTTCGAAAAAAATGGCAACACGAGAGCCTCGTCACAACCTTAAAGCATCTCCCCAACTTCGATTTGGAGAGCATTATTAGTGCATTGCTCGATGAGAAAGAAATATAAAGGAAAAATAAAGGAGAGAGTGCAAGGCCCTATCGATGGGTCATGTAAAGAAGTAGAAGTTTTTAAATGGATTCAAGTGTAATTTTTGCAAAAAGAAGAGTCATTATGAGCCTCATTATTTCTAAAATATCGTTCACAAAGAAAATATCATCTTTGTGGTGAACCAGGTCATTTTGCAAGAGATTGCAAGAAATCGTGTGAGGTAGGCAGCTTTCAAAGTGCATAGGGAATCCTCTAAGCTAAGAGGAACATGTAGCTTATAACATTGGCATTTTGAACACATGTTCTTGCCACATGCTAATGAAATGCTCAAGATGTAGGTGCCACATGCTGCATTGAGAGGGCATGTTAGAAATTTCCTTGAAATGTGAGTAAGAAGAGTGTATGGGTGAGTGGATTTTGGCTTAGCATGTGAGGAGCTAATGAGATGCAAGGTTGAGGACTTAGGGATGAGAACCCTAATCCTAATTTTATGTAAGTACACACACATTAGAAGTGTGTGGTGTGGAAGAGAAATCCAATAGTTAGAGTTGGATACTTTTGGATCTCTTGTCCCTTTTAGAGTTCTTCAGCTTGACTGAGCACTTAGGCCTACTTTTTCTAAAATTGCTGCTATTCCAAAAACTTGTTTATATGAAAGAAATGAGATTGAGAATCCTCGTGTGGCACATGTATTGTACTTTTTATATGTGTGCTTTTCTGGGACCAAGACAACTTTTTCTTTTATAAGAGAAAAATATTTATCATCTGTTATATTGTACATGCATATTTCATGCACTTCTTGCTACTAACACCATCAAGACAAATATTCATTTTAAAAAAATTATGTGTTAAAGTGTCTTGAGTTATTAGTTTGCCCAAAGTGCTTTTCATGACCAATGTCCATTAAGCATTCTTTGCACTACCCAAAGGATGCATTTTTTATCTTACACTTTGAAACATAAACTATTTTCCTTTGAATATCATATAGCAACTTCAATCATACATTCAATTTCAGTTACTTCACTGAAGTGTATTTGGATTGCAAAATCTAACTCTTGTAAGCATACGAAAAGGAAACTATCAAAGTAAAGGTCAATGGTCCAAAGCATTAATGTCTTAGAATCAGATGTTGTTAAGCTCTTCAAATATGGAGAGGGGGAAAAAATATTATTTTCCATTTTATCCTATGCTTTGTTTGGCTAGCATTTTTGACATCGATTTTTCCTTTTACATTTGGGGTTTGGAAAATTTATTTTTTGTGACTAGTTTGGCATTCACGTGTTTGTTTGTGAGAGTATTGCATTCACATCTATTGAATTGCGTGATAATATACTTTGCAATTCGAATTCCTTGTGCTAGGAAAATTCTAATGACCTTAGAAACGATATCTTAAAGCTTTGTTTTGCCCCATTATCTTTGGGAAGGATAATGCTGAGCGTATACTTAGCATAAGTGAGATAATAAGGATTAATATTCAAGTATGCGAAACATGTTAGGAATAGTATGAACATTCTATTACTTTTGTCACGACATGATTTTGTAGTCTAGAATGTATTAGGCTAGCATGATCAAATGTAATAACTAGAAGGTAGGTTAGGTAGGTTTAAATGGCTCTCACCTCACATGAAATCAAGTGTGAAATCCAAGTCCTCTAAAGAAGTCCAAGGTCACACCCTTATGAAGTCTAAAGCAAGACCAAGCTTGCACACACCAAAGTTTAAGCACAAATTATGATGGAGCTAGTACATACATAACTCATACATAAGTGGTCGACATGCAACCAAGAGGATTCCCATGGGTTGAAGTTGGAAGACCAAGAACCCGCACATTCTGAAAAAATAGATCACATGCAAGCATGGATTGCAGCATAAAGTTGATGATAAAATCGGAGCCATGGTTGTTTTTATCAAAGCTATACTTATATATTAATATAAAATCCTGGCAAAATTTTATTGAGATATTTTCTTAGTTTCACAGTATTGATAGAACATGATAGACTATTATATATTTTCTTTTGAATTTTGAAGTAAAATATGTAAATCCTAGAGAAACTTTGCTTTTTTTCTCATTAAAGTTTCAAATCCTGGCGAATATTTCAAGTGTTTAATTTAAAGAGGGCATACAAACTTTTGACATCAATATAAAAGTTTTGCTTCTTAACGAAACTAACATGGAAAAACCATCCATGATCAGAGCCCACCTTTCACAAAGGGAGCACGTGAGCAAGAATTCTATGGCAAGTTAGAATCTAAATCATGATTGAGGGAGTCTATTGAATATGTGCAATAATGAGAGTGAATGAGGCATAAGTGTTGAAAAAGAGAGGGATAAAAATTCCCTCACCCTCAAAAGGATATGTGGCAATGTCCTAAGGTTGAATCCCAAATACAAGTGGGTACCCCAATGTAGAAGGCATATAATTCCTTGAAGAAAGGAGGCCACATTACTTTGGATCCATTTTAGAGGATGAGCCTCCCAAAGGAGTGGCTAGGTGACCAACAGATGGGGCTCCCTCAACATGCGACTCCCTCAACATGCGACTCTAAATACTGGCAACTTAAAAAGAAGTGGCTAAGCGATTGACTATTGGGCTAACTCAACACACGACTCTATACATGTGGCACCATAGAAAGGTGACAATGTCAAATATATTAACACACCTGTCCACAATATGGACACCCACAATGTACAATTCGCCAAGTGTATGGGTCATATGCCTTACCCCATAGCCATGCATAGGCTAGATCATACAAAGGTCTCTAGGGAGGGGGTATTTTTCAATGACTATCACATTCACACATTCAATGGCTATCACATTCACACATTTTAAATAAGGGAATTCACAAAACTAGAAAATTGTATAATTAATATAGAAACGCAGCTAGAGTCCATTAATGATTCATTAAAAGAAGCAAATTCGAAGCTATTAAATTCTCAATTTGTAACTAGTGGTTGGAATATCGCCAACTCCTCCATGTTAAATCGAAGCATCTACCTCTTGACTTAGAGAAACATAAAAAATATTAAAACCACCAATTTATAATGGTGAAGCAAAAGGGAGAGATAAGGATGTGCTATAAATACGTTCTTACAAAAGGTTGCAAGATTTCCACAGACTTATATACGCCTCTTGAAAATCAAGTTGTGGAAGCTAATCTTTCCCGGCAATAAAGCAGATAAATGGTGGATGAGCTTTAGAGAGAGACTAACAAGCTCTCAAAGTATTGGTTCAAGTTTGAACAAACATTCCTAAAGTAATTCCTACCTAAAAATGAGCTTTAAAAGGGCATGGGAAGCTTGGGATAGTCCTAACTAGACCTAACATTAGAGAGGGATGCATAAATGGGTTAGGTGACTAAGGTCCTTTGGGAGGACACATGGCATCCTCGAAGTCCACATGACAGACACTGGGCTTTAGGTGGGAGATTCCAGAAACAGTTCCAGAGAAAAGGAGATACATGTGAGGGAGTCCGTGGCTGGGTGAAAAAGATGGCCAAAGAGCCCTCGAGAATTTATGAAACTTGACACCTCTCCTCCCCCCCACCCTGTTCAGTCCAACGCCCTTTGCATCTTGTTTCAAGGTACTCCTCAAAATTGTGATTGCCAAGGCATGATTTCCTTTGAGTGATTCTTTATCCAAATAGTCTACACCCCCATGTAGTCATAAATCCAACCATATGGTTGAACATAGATATTAGAAATTGGACAGAAAATGAATATAAAGAGAACCATCGATGCAGCATGGGGTGCGAATGCGGAACCCCACACCCACCAAAAAAATTTCCTATATCCTCATAGAAGATACAAGCTGCATTAACAATAACCATAAGTACCCCCACCCCCATCGATTTTTTTTCCCATACCCTCATAGAACATACTAGCTGCATTAACAATAACCATAAATACCCCCATGCTTACAAACCACATGCACCCCACACCTTTAAGGTCTGGATGCAGACTGTTTACGTTAAAATTACTTCATTTTGCATGTATTGTGCTCCTTGTCATAGGGTCCTTCATTGCTTCTTCAAGCAGTGCTTACTTTGTAATGAATTTGAATGCTCTATTCTGTGTTTCTGGTTGACATCAGCATACTGCTCACCCTTCCTGCCACGCTGGATGTGCTTGGTTTGATCTCTGCATAGACATCATGTTGACTGAACCTCAGCCAATGACAGATACCTTGCAAGATCAAACAGCAGTATTTGAAAAGAAACACAACTAGGGCTGATGAGAATGGTCCCAGTTATGCTCAAGAAGCTCAAAATGAGAAGTTGGTTCATCAGCAGGACACCTAAACTTCTCAAAAAGACCAAACCCTGCTTATTGTTGGGATTCCTCTTGATCCTAAAATGAGTCTATCAAAAACTTCGGACTAGTTATGCTCAAGAAGCTCAAAATTAGGAGTTGATTCATCAGCAGGACACCTAAATTTCTCAAAAGGACAAAACCCTGCTTATTGTTGGTATTCCTCTTAATCCTAAAATGCATGACATCTTTCGTGTTAGTCTATCAAAAACTTCTTCGTCACCAAAGAAAGAAAGCATACTAGCTTAGAGTCCACTAAAGATTTCTAAAAAGGTCATATGTAGATAAGCTAAATGGATCGTGCTTTGTAAATTCTTAGTAAAAACTATTTTCCACTGCCACCACAAAGAGTTCCCCTCATTATAACACAGAAGCCATGGTGCATTTAAGCAGTTAATACAACTCTTGTAGGCGTGCTAGTAGGGAGCACTTGTAATGTCTATGTCACATAAAACCCTGTGTCTTGGTAGGTTATTTTAAATACTTGCTACTTCAGAGTAAAATTCACCAAAAATCACCACAAGAACAAAGGCCATCTTTGAACTCATGAAAGCGACTAACATCCCTCACAACAATTTCCCGTCCAACAATCTTAGACATAAATTTGGTGGCATTGTGGCAATCATTACACATCCAAATGTTCTTAATCACTCGAATCGATGTCCTTGCAGCCGTATTAATAAGTCCAAAGGCAATAGCCAGCTTCTCACTGTGGCAACAAGCCAAAAAATTATTATATTCAGGTTCAAAATCATGCTGGACAGAGCTTTTTTCTGGAGTATACCCTGCCTCAATCATCTGCCCAGAGAGTCTCTGCAACTCTGCATGAATTTCTTCAGTTTGAGAATGTAACCTGTCATCTGCCCAAAATACATGAATATCTCCTTTCACCTCAATGTAGCTGCACCCTAGCTCTTCTTTGAATCCTTTGTCTTTCATCATTTTTATCATTTTTTCCTTGTCCTTCCTTCTCCCATCTGTGAAATCCATGCTCGATAGCACTGCAAGTCTTGCAGTTTTCTGTGGTCTTAAGTTCAGGGCGGTATCTGCTGTACGCTCTGCTACCTCCATGTCCCCATAGATTCTACATGAGCCCAGTAAGGCCATCCACACAACAGCATTAGGTTTGATGGGCATTCTCTGAATAAAATCCTTTGCCTCATCCAACCGCCCCGAACGACTAAGAAGATCAACAATGCAGGCATAATGATCTACTTTTAGTACTACACCATAATCTCTAGCAGAGTCAAAAAAATAAAGCCCGTCATCCACAAGCCCTCCATGACTGCATGCAGACAAAACCTCAACCAGGGTTATCTGGTTTAGCTTCACATCTTCCCGTTGCATTTGCTCAACAAGTTGCATCGCCTCTACACCATGCCCATGGTGTGCATACCCTCCAATCATTGCAGTATATGCAACCACGTTCCTCTTTGGCATTTTATCCAGCACTTGGCGTGCATCTTGTATACTCCCACACTTGGCATACATGTCAACAAGAGCACTCTGCAGATAGATATCAGGCTCAATGTTGGCATCAATAATGCGGCTGTGAATGTTTCTACCTTGTTCCAGGACTGCTAGGCTGGCACATGCATTGAGCACGCTGGCAAAAGTAGCCTGGTTAGGCTCCACATTTGCCTTCTGCATCTGCTTAAACAACTGCAAAGCTTCATGACCAAGCCCATGCTGAGTATAACCTGATATCATTGCAGTCCATGAGATCACGTTTGGGTTATCTAGATTGTCAAAAACTTCTCGTGCCTCCTCTATGCTGCCCAATTTTGCATACATATCAACAAGTGTGTTTCCAATAAAGACGTTTGACTCAATTTCACCCTCGAGAATGCGAACATGGATCTGCTTCAGAATATCCAGGCTAACAGAAGCCTTGAGAAGGCTTACAAAAGTAAACTGGTCTGGTTTCAAGCCCTCCCATTCCATCTGCTCAAAAAGTTTTAAGCCTTCCTTGTTATGCCCATGTCGTGTGTATCCTGCAATCATAGAGTTCCATAAGACCACATCGCGCTCATGCATCTCATTGAAAACTTGGCGTGCATCTTTTATGCGCCCACATTTTATATACATGTTAATAAGTGTACTGCCAAGGAAAAGATTCGGCTCAATTCCTTTCGTTTTTACGAGGGCATGAAACTTCTTGCCCTGTTCTATGTCGGTAAGAATAGAGCATGCATTGAGAATACTTGCAAATGTGAAGTCATTTGGCATCACACCTTCAAGTTCCATCTGCTGGAAAAGCCTAATAGCCTCCTTTGCCTCCCCATGTTTTGCATAAGCATTTATCATCGTGGTCCACGACACCACGTTTCTTTTTGGCATTTCATCAAACGCTCGACGAGCAAAATTCAAACCTCCACACTGCACATACATGTCAACAAGAATGTTCCCCAAAAAACCAGTTGGCCTGACTCCAATGCTGGCCATGTAGGCATGAATCTGCTTGCCCATTCCCACATCTTTCAGGGTGGCACATGCCTTGATAAGGGTCACAAAGGTGATATCGTCTGGTTTAATGTCTTTCTTATCCATCTGAGACAAAACTTCGAAAGCCTCCTGAATATGCCCCTGTTTGGCATATCTTTCAATCCTTAAAAACCATGAACCTACATTCTGTTTTGACATTATTCCACAAGATTGAGCTGCATAATTTCTACTCTAGCTTTAGGCAAATGTCCACACCAGATTTTTGATGCCCGATGTAATTATGCAAAATCCTGTACTGTAAAAAAAACGAACAAGAAGAAATAGCAGCAGCCACAGCCGCAGCAATAGCAGCAGAAGCTAATGATGACGACATGTGTATCATACCACAGGCGGTTGAAGCAACAGATTCGCAAGCTAACGGCCTGGTGACCTCCACCAAGTTCTGTGGAATTTGCTTCTGATGGATTGCATTTTAAGCATGTTGCAAGTTTGTGGGCTGATACATGAGCTCTCCAAGATAGGTTTTTTATGCTTGTGGGAGAGCTGCAAGATGGGTTTTTGACGCGGTGCGCAATGCGATGTGGGGAGCAAGTAAGCGCATTGTTCCTTGATGATATTTGGAGCCGGCTACACTGCACAATCAGGGGCTTAGGCTTTAGAGAACACGCATTAGGGTAGATGATTAGGGAATGCTTGCGTGTTTTGCTGTGATTTGAGAGACTTTTTTTAGACCACGCCCCTCTCCATGGAAGAGGAAATTCCGAGGATGGGCGCTAGGTGTCGTCACCCGCGGTCATCAAGAAACTAATTTGTGTGTGATTTGTGTAGCTATTGGAGAAGATGGAGTGGGTGGGCCAATCAGCAGTTGGAGGAGTTGGCCATGGAGTGGGCGGCCTTCAAGGGCCGGACACAACTCTTTTGTGTCATTGTCCGGGCCGTCCCTACCCAACAAGCCTTTCACACCACCTTTTGGAGGATGGACGGCAAGTGGTGTGAACCGAGTCTTAGGGCCATCCAACATTGTGTCACAAAATGGCAAGGGAAATGGATTGGTAATTGTAGCCACATTCAGTTTACTATAATCCATGCAAATGCGTAACTTTTTGTTCTTCTTTGGAACAATCAAAATGGGTGAAAACCGTGTAACTTTCTCAACTGGGTATATGAACCTAGCCTTAAGCACTTTATCAATTTCTTGTTTTACTTGCTTAGCAAAATTGGGGTTCATCTGGCACCTCTGCTGCAACATGCCTTCAAAGATATCTTTGAATTTTGTGAGCAATTGAATCAAGTCCTCCCGAAACTATCCTTTGTGTGGACACTTACTTTACTATATGTAACTTTTTGAGGTAGTCTTCCTTGACCCTCGAGGTCCTATAAATTTGCTCCTCATCAGCATTTTTAGCTTTTTGAATCACACCTTTCTTTTGGATTAGAGTTCGACTCTGAATGTAGCACGTGAATTTCGGACTACAATTGGTTCAGATTGGATCTGATTGTGGAAACAACACACATCGAAACTAGCAATGATTCTGTTTTGACACACTACTGAACATATTGAGTATCATTCACCTCAAGGAGGGGCACAATGGAAGGGTTTGCATCCAGCAACTGCTGCTCCTCATCATCATCCAACTCAGAAAACATATTGATGCATTGGGCAATGAGTGGATGATTCTCTTTCCTTAAGGTCACCTTCAAAATTATTTCCAGCTTTAGCTTCTTTTCCCACTCAAAGCTGTGATTTTTTATGCTTCCTAATCCACCTTAGCATTTGCCACCTTAAATCAAGGTCATCCCAATAGCATCACTTATGGCATATCCCCTTCTTCCATTATGAAAATGATAAATTTCACTCAAAAAGTCAAACCTTGCAGTGTGATCTGCTTGGTTTTGGATTATGCTGATTGGTCGTACCTTTCTTTGGTCATCCATCTTCACTTGGAATGGTGTTGGATCCAAGCCCGGATCCAAGCCCATCAGACCCATCCTATCATGAAATAAAATGTTCACCCCAGATCCATTGTCCAGCAATGTACTAGGTAACTCTTGTCTGTTCCAGTATAGCTCAATGTTGAAACCTTACAGACCTTCTAGTTCCTCTTGGAGAACTATCGAATCTTCTACCTGTTGCTCTTTTTTTATTCAGGAATCCTTTTTTCTTCTTTTTTGGACTCCATTTGAGAGTTGTTTCATCAAATTCTTTCAAAATTTTGGGACTATACATAATAGTTGGTCCAATGGATTTGAATTTGCACCTTAGAGTCCATAAGGCCATATTCAATTTCATTTCCAACATGTTTTTGTCATGACACTTAACAAACCAAAAAAAGGGATCTTTAAAACTTCTGAGATTGCCTTAGTTTGCATGAAAGGTTTGAGGATCCTTTTGACATGAAATCATCATCATCTCCCTGAGGCTCAACAATGCTATTTTCCAACAAGGCATGCTCAAGCTTAAATTCAAGATTGGGCCACTTCAAAAGTTTTGTGGAAAGGAAACATATTACAAGAATACAGTAACATCAAACTTTAAGTAGATACAGGAATGTTTCCACCATGGCTTGCTCAAACTAAAGTACAATTTGTTGATAGAATTTTGCGCCATTGAAAATTGGCAAAGATGGTGCTGTGGCCGCAATTGATGGACCTTATTCTTTGTTGGGATCTTCCATTAGTGAGAGTTCATCTAAAGTTTCATCTAATTCCAGGAGCCCTTCAATACTTTCAGCACTTAAGAAAGCAACATGCAAAGCACTATGAATTGGGAGGCTCTCAAGCAAGCTAATCACACTCACCATGTTTCTTGATTTGAAAGGGGTTATAGGATCTTGAAGCGTGACTATGGAGAACACTGTACTAGACTTTGGCTCCACTTTGAATCCAAAATCTTCACCCTCTAGTGCCATTGGTTGATGAATGATTCCTACATCCTCCATTTCTATTTCCTCTCGGAGAACAATGTTGCCACCTTGTAGACCAAAGAAGTGACAAAATGTGAAGAAGGGAGAGGAGAAGAGTGGAGATGAGGAGAGAGGGCACAGCTAGAGAGCACACCACAAATGACTAGTTGTACAGTAGATTTAGTTGAAAATGTAGAATATATACAAACCCATTTAGGGTTAGGGTTAGGGTTAGGGCATCTAACCCTTTCCTTTATAGCACTCTATATGTGTTAGTGCTATGCACATGTAATCACATGATGTTGAGCGTGGTCTCTCGACACCTTCTCTCAAAATCAACATCATGAAGTAGGCCTTCCTTTAAGATGATGATTTTGGGGAATCAAAGAAGGACTGACCATTACATTCCATCACACCCCTTTAATGGGAATGTCCTTCCTCTGCATCAAACCAAGAGCTTGTCGGTGTTTCTCAAAAAGCTCTTTACCGAGTGGTTTGGTAAATATGTCTGCAACATTCACTTTGCTATCACAATGCTACAGTGTGATGTCACCAAGTAACACTCTTTCTCTGATGAAGTGCTCTCTAACATCAATGTGCTTTGTCCTAGAGTGATATACTGGATTCTTGGCAAATGCTTGAGTTGATTGATTATCACAGTATATTGTTGTTGGCTTTGATTCATCAAAGTAATTTGTTTATGACAATAGCCTTCTAAGCCACATAGCCTCACATGCACGTGTAGTGAGTGCTTTATATTCTGCTTCAGTTGAAGACAAAGAAACAGTTGGCTGTTTGACAACCATGATATAGCACCTTGACCAAGGAAAAGTGCATATCCCTGTGTGGATCTCCTGGTCTCATGATCTCTGGCATAGTCACTATCACAGTATCCATGCATCCTTGGATAACTTCCTATGTATTCTATTCCAAACTGTCTTGTACCTCTTATGTATTCTCAAGACTCTTTTGGTTGCATTCCAATGAGACTGTTTTCAATTTGCCATAAACTGTGCAAGTGAACTTACTGCATAACAAATATCTAGCCATGTGATAGTCAGATATATAAGAGATTTGATGAGCTGCCGATGGTACCCGTCATTGACTATAGGCTTTTTTGAATCTTTTGTAAGTTTCAAACTATGTTCCATGGGAGTGGTTGCAATCTTGCAATCTGCTATATGAAACTTCTTCAGGAGACTGTCAACATATTTGACCTGACTCATGAAGGTGCTATCTGAATCTCTCCAGAACTCAATACCAAGACAATAGTGCATAAGTCCAAGATCTTTCATGTCGAACTCTATAGATAAGTCTTGTTTTTGCTTTTTGATGAAGATATCCTTGCTTCCGGTCACAATCAGATCATCTACGTACAAAAGTGCAATAGTAATGTCTTCCCCTTGAAATTTGTAGTAGAGAGTATGATTTGTATTACTTCATGTATCCCAGATGAGCAAAATACTTGTCGATTCTATTGTACCAACTTCTGGGTGCTTGCTTGAAGCCGTAGAGACTCTTCTTGAGATGGCAAACCTGATTCTCCTTTCTTGGTTCAACATAATCTGTTGGTTGTTGCATGTAGACTTCCTCGTCTAGATAACCGTTGAGAAATGTATTCTTGACATCGAGCTGGTACATATTCCATCTGTTGAGTGTCGCTAGTGATATCAAGAACCATATGGAATCCATCTTTGCTCCTAGAGCATAAGTCTCATCATATCCTGACCATATTGCTATGCAAATCCCTTTGTATCTTTCAATACTTCCATCTGGATTGTACTTCACTTTGTATACCCATTTGTTTGCTATGGCCTTCTTTCCTGGTGGAAGGTCGCATAATTCCCAAATATTATTCTTGTACATAGCATCCATTTCTTCATTCATAGCAGTTTGCCATTTTGGCTTGTCTATTGCATCTTCGAAGTACACTAGCTCTTCTGTAGCCATGATGGTACTCATAAGAGCATAGTTGGTGGTTTCAACCTGAATTGTTTTGCCTTTCTGAGCATATATCTATCTAGCTGGTGTTCTGCTTTCCCCAATAGACCATTTGAGCTACTGTGGCTTTGCTTAGGGTGCTTCTGGAAATTCTAGCTCTTCTTCATTAACCTTTTCTATAGATGATTGTGAAGTTGGTGCGTCTATCTCCTATGTATTTGAGGTTTTCCATTCCGATTCCTCATCAAAGATTACATCTTTGGAGATAATGACCTTTTGGTTGATGGGATCATACATCTTGTATGCTTTTGTTTCTTCACTGTAGCCAAAAATGATGTATTTGTGTGACTTTGCATCCAATTTCCTGTGATGATCATCATGTATGTGGGCATATGTTATGAAACCAAATATGCGGAGATGCCCAATGTGTGGCTTGTATCCAGTGAATGCTTCATAAGGTGTCATACCCTGTATCGGTTTGGTTGGAAGCCAATTAAGCAAGTAGTTTGCATTGGCTATTGCTTCTGCCCAATACTGATTCGGAAGATGCTTAGATGGTTGCCATGGGAGAATTTCTTAGTCATTGGAGCCAAGATCAAAATAATTCAATGGGATGAGGGGAAGGAGCAGTGGCACATACACGTAGCTTTGTTGGTAGCCTAGCCTAGTGTAGGTAGTCATATACATCATAGTCTAGCCATGATGTGCGATTAGATGGGTTGCTCAACCATTCTTCCTTTCAGCTCTTGCATTCTGCTGAGGAGTATCTACATAAGTGAATTATCTTAGAATGCCGTGACTTCTGCAAAAGTTCATGAATGCTGAAGAAATGTATTCACCTCCTCTATCTAATGTCATGACTTTGATCTTTCTGCCTGTCTAGTTTTCTACCATGGCTTTGAATTCTTGAAATCTGGAAAACACTTCAGATTTCTCTTTTAGAAATTAGACCCAACAATATCTGCTATAGTCTTCGATAAAAAGTCAAGTAGTAAAGTGAACCATTGATGTGGCGGGTCTAGGCATAACCCCGTACATATGTATGCATCAAATCAAGAATACCTCTCTTGCTCGAGAGGTGCTTCTGCCAAAGTTGGTTTGCTTTTGTTTGCCGAAGCAGCATGCTTCGCAAACTTTTCCAAGAAATTGTAGCTTAGGAATCTCAATTGCCATATTCTGATTCCTGAGATCTATCAAGCTCTTGAAATTGACATGTCCATATCTCTTGTTCCATTTTGTGGATAGTGGTATTTGTTGTGGTTGAGCTGACATGGCATGCAAATCTGGTACTATAGCTAGCATTCTATACAAGCGTCCTTCCTTGACTCCTTTTCCTACTAGTTGAAATCTTCTAGATTTGTCTCTGATAGTGCATTCATCTCCGTCGAAGATGACTCAATAGTTGTGTTCCATCATTTGATGTACTGATGACAAAAGGTTCTTTGCTAAGCTTCGGAACATAGTGTACATCTTTCACCAATCCTTTCGTACCAGTGAAATTGTTCACAAGGATAATGCATGTCCCTTGAACTGGATTCGGTGTATTGTTTGTGTTACAGAAATTATATTTTTGATATATATTGCTTTGGACATTATTATTTCAGTCAAGTGTGACTATGGCAAAGTACTCCATAGGAGCACACCGGACGTGGCGGGAGTCCTAGTGGATACTTTGTGTGGTTAGTTGGGGATGCCTGACTAGCTTGTGTTTTGCAGTGCTAGATGGTCGATATTGTGGGTGATTCCATGTTAATAGTGATGTCGCTAGTGTTATTGGTGTTGTGCTTGATTATTGTGCTTTGAGCGCACTTATGTTGGGATTGGTTGATTCGGTGATTTGTTCAATCGATTGTTAATAACTAATGTAATTGGCGGCTTGAGTACAGGTGACGGAACTCATAGCAAGGATTCCATTGATAGACCTTCTTAGAAAAGCTAAGCATTTCTTATGGATAGAGCATCAAGATATATCTTTTACAGCTTTGAAAAAAGCTCACACAAGCTCCTATGTTGCAACTACCCGATTTCTCTAGACCATTCTTTGTAGTTGTAACTGATGCTAGTGGATATGGAATTAGAGCCATACTTATGCAAGATGGACATCCAATAGCATACGAGAGCCAAAAATCAAAATCAATGGAATACAATTATAGTACATATGATAAAGAATTAACCGCTATTGTGCATGCCTTACGAATGTGGAAACATTATTTGATGGGAGCTGAGTTTCTTATCAAAACCGATCAACAAAGTATCAAGCATTTGCTGACTTAGCCACTAATATCCGATAGGCACATCAAGTGGGCATCATTTATGCAGAGTTTTCAGCCCATGATTCAGTATCAACCTAGAAAAGAAAATGTAGTTGCTGATGCTCTTAGCAGAAAGCCAAGTATTAATCACATCACTGCTGTAGAGACCCAACCTTTTGAAGGTATGAAGAATTCTTATCAAGAGGATCCAGACTTTTCCAATATATGGAACAAATTAGAGAATAATAATTGGAATCCTATGTTGGACTATTCATGCAATGATGGGTACCTCTTTTATCAAAAGAAATTATGCATCACTTGACCCTTTAGACAAATGGTAATGGAAGAAATGCACCAACCACCATATATGGGACATAGGGGAGTGGCTGCGACTTTACAAGTAGTAGCAAGGGAATTTCATTGGCCTACTATAAGAAAAGATGTGGCTAAGTTTGTAGCCGAATGCATCACTTGCCAGAAGATCAAGAGCTATAAAGGAAAGACCCCAGGATTGCTAATTCCTTTGCCTATTCCTATTCCTACGCAACCTTGGGAACAAATATCTATGGATTTCATAACAGGTTTTCCTACTACAGTGAATCAAAATGATATGATATGGACTATAGTAGATCGCTTTAGTAAGCAAGCTTATTTCATCCCATGCAAGAAGACTTTAATAGCTCAGCAAGCTACACATTTATTCATCAAGCATATCTTTGTTCATCATGGCTTGCTAAAGATTATAGTGTCTGATCGAGATTCGAAGTTTAGTAATTTTTGGACTGCATTATTTCATAATCTAGGCACTAAGTTAGATTTCTCATCAGCTTTTCATCCAGAATCAAATGGACAAACTGAAGTCACAACAAATAGTACTATTCTGGACATGATAAGAGCTTATGTGGGAACTCAACCAAAGACTTGGGACAAATATCTTCACCTCTTACAGTTTGCTTATAATAATACTCCTCATTCTGCAACGGGAAGAGCACCCTTTGAGATTACCACGTTTTGCCTATCCTTCTCACACGATTGACCCATTGAGTGGAGGCAACAGATGCATTTACCCATGACTATCAAAATATTCTCAAAGAGGTTCGAGAAGCCATTACAATCGCTCAAGACAAGTACACAAAACAAGCTAATAAGAAACGGAAACACATGCTTTTTAAAGAAGGTGATTATGTACTTTGGATTGAGAAAAGAAGATTGAAGAGTGCTGAGAAATGGCCAGTAATCAAGATGTCCCCTCATTTTTATGGACCTTTCAAGGTGATTTAGAAAATCAATGATCTAGCTTATAGGCTTGGATTACCTGATAATTGGAAAATACATAATGCTTTTCATATCAGCCTCTTAAAGCCCTTCAAAGTACCTTTGCCTATTCATCCTATTTATGAAGAGGCTCCATTGATTGTTGATGAAGAAGAAATTCTAGAACCTGAATGCATTATTGATCATCAACAGACCTCGACCCAAAAAGGAAATGTCTATAATAAATACTTGCTCAAATTTAAGAATCGTTCGATGCTCAATTGATGCCTAAGCGGTTCTTCCGAACTTTTCCAGGCCTCATTAGTTCCTATAATCAAACACGCAATTGAGGTCAGTTGCAATCCAAGCAAGAGGGATGTTATGGAAATTATATTTCTGATATATCTTGCTTTGGACATTATTATTTTAGTCAAGTGTGACTATGGCAAAGTACTCCATAGGAGCACACTGGACGTGGTGGGGGTCCTAGTGGATACTTTGTGTGGCTATTTGGGGACACCTGACTAGGTTGTGTTTTGCCATGCTAGATGATTAGTATTGTGGGTGATTCCATGTTAATACTGATGTCGCTAGTGCTATTGGTGTTGTGCTTTGAGCACAGTTATGTTGGGATCGGTTGATTCGGTGATTCATTCAATCGATTGTTAATAATTAATGTAATTGGCGGCTTGAGTACAAGTGATGGAACTCATAGCGAGGATTGGAGTTAGTGTGAGGGTACTGATCGAGGTATCACATAGTGCATTATATATGGCCATGGGCCGATTTTGTATTTGCTTTATTATTGCAAGTTTGAGCAATATATTTTGGAATGGACATAATTCAATTTTGGGCCCTAAGATTGCTATTTAAAGCAAATCCCTCATTTTGGAAGAGAGGGATAATTTTGGCTCATTGGTGCTTTTATGAAATATCATAAATACTCTAGATGAGAAAGCGTGAGCCACTCATCTAGGGGGGGAGATTGTACCCAGTTTGCTATCGTTTGTGTGGTGTGATTGTGTTCTTCTTCTCCAATTGATTAAGTGGTGAATTTGTGTTGAAGATAATTACCTTTTGGTTTCAATCTGTTGTGTAGATGACATTCTTTTGACCTTCTAATGGTTTCATCTCTGTGAACCATTCTTGATGATTTGTCATAAGAGATGATGCACTGTGTCGATGTACCAAGGATCTTGATCTGCTTGATTGACTTGATAACTGAAATCTTCTTTAGAATTGCAATCAGTGTCAAGGTACACTGTATCAATCTTATGCATCTCCTTGTTTGCAACAAGAAACATATTCCCATGTTCATTTGCATAATGAGTGTGACTAGAATGTCCACCACAATGATTTCCTCTTCCACGGAAATTCCCTTGATTGCTACTGGATTCTCCGCCTTGGTTGTATTGCTTCTTGCGGCAATCTCTTTCATAGTGTCTAAACTTATGACAGTAGTTGCACTAGATTTTTGACACGTTGGTGGGTGCATTCCCTCATCCTTGGAATCTTCCTTGATTGGAATGATTTCCTCTTTGCAGATTCTGATGTTGTTGAGGATGATGCTGATGCTGATTCTAACTTTGTTGATGACTTTTTTGCTGATGATGACCACTTCTCTCGAATGATCTACCTTTGCCTCTGGCTCTGCCTCTGCTTCTGTTTGAAGCTGTGAATGCCTGATCATTAGAATGACCTTTGCGTGCATGAATGGCTTGCGTCTTGAGTTCTTCACCAAGTAACACTGACTGAAGTTCTTCCAGTGTCAAAATTTGCCGTTGAAAGCCAATACTCTAGAGTAGATTTTCGTATCCCTCTCCTAGTCCATTCAGGATGACTTGAACCAGTTCATGGTCTCTCCTGTTGCTACAAGTTAATTGTTATAGTCTTTGATCCTGAGTACGTTAGCATGACCGATTTCATTGCTATTGCAGAAACTCTGGTTGATCTGGTTTCTCAGTATGAGAATCCTAGAAATGTTCTTGGACGTGTAGAGAGTTGTGAACATATCCCATGTTTCTTTTGATGTCTTAACGGTGCTGAGTTGTCCTAGCATGACATCTTGCAAATTCTGCTTGATCAGATGATATGCATACTTGTCTTTCGTATCCCATTCTTCCTGTGCTCGGGCAATGGCAGGATCTGCTACAGGTGCGAAAACTACTGGTGTAGCTAGAGATACTGATGTAGATCCTGTTGTTGGTGTTATGACAACAGGTGGAGTAGAGCTACTACTATGGCTGGATCATCCAATGGTCTAGGTGTAGATCCATCGACATACTCCCATTTATCGTGAAGTACAAGAATGGTCTCCATTCGGTATTTCCATGTGTCGTAATTGGAGTTGTCCAGCTTAGTAGATGCCTCCAGATTGAGGTTGCTAGACGTAGACATGGTGCAAGAAATGTACTAAAAAAGTCATGAAAATCACTATTTGAATCAACTGTAAAACATTAACTGTGCCGAGTGAAATCTGAACTGTCGATGAAGGTGGGACTGCAATATATAATCCAAACTGAATTACAAGGCTTGTGGCAAATGATGCCAGGAATAGCCAAGAGGCTTAACAAGGCTAGAATAAAGTGCATAATGTCGTGAAAATAGCTAAATAGGCTTTGCAATGATGGCATGTGTGTGTGAAATCAAATCATGTGCTATCTGTCCACTAATCAATCAATCAATGCATCTGAACACTTTGAAGTCTGCTCACTGAACTGATGAACCTCTGGTTTTAGGTAATGTGATGATGTGAAATCGTATGTGGGCATAGTGACTGACTTCGACTAGGAACTAGCCGAGAATTTTGGGCATGGCTTAGATTGGCAACTTGGAGAAATTCAAAGCATCTCCTCTATGGTGAGCTAGTCTACTCTGATCTACATCTAGAGACCAACCATATATTGATGAAAGAACATCAAATAATTTCTTCTCTTTGGTTCTTTTTATGTGCTGGGTCAGATGCATTGATGTAGAGATTGTTGTGCATGTAGGAATTGGATTTGTCATGGTGTTGGTAGCCCATGGTTTTGTGAACCATGGTTTTGGAATAACTAAACCGGATGGACTTGGGTTTCACTTAGAAATATGCAAAGTATTATAGCAATGCCTATTTTATACACAAATCGTTACGTGAATCTTTGGGAATGGTGAGAACATAATGGGATGGATTTTGAAGAAACCCACATATAGAGTAGACTTCTCTATGAAAATTCCCTTATGATCCTTCTTACAACTTTTACTTAATAGGGGGTGAGATTGAAAAACTCTCTCAACCTATCTTCATGAAAGGGTTTCTCCTAAGAAAACTCATTGAAGCAAGCCATCAAGGTAGTTTTGCCAAACCCCCTTTGAAGTAAGTCTTCCAAGGTAGTTTTGCTAGCGAAACTACTTTGGACTGCACTTTTAAAAGTGACATAACTTTCACATCCAATGTCCAAATATAGTCATTCAGCCACTCAAATTGATCGAAAAACCCCATTTGAGCACATCTATGGGGTTATATTTTGGAAAATCTTGCATATATAGTATTAAATATTACGTGTATTTTATGAGAGTGATATATAAGCCCAAGTTAATACTTATTTATAGTAATTTAAACTTCTTTAGAAACATGTCCATAAATATCTTGTTATTTATCCTATAAAAACACTAGAAAGATATTGCCATATGATATAAATGTGTTTAATAAGTAATTATATATGTATAATATTATTACATTGTGAGAGTGATTATGAGGGAAGTTTCTTAAAGGAATTATTTTTCAACACTGTTTTTAGGTAATAACAGGGGTACAAAGGGATGTCTATGAATAAGAAAATTTATGTTATGTAAAAATGAATGAGTGACTAGTCTTTATATCTTTATGAAAAAGGGATCTAGTCCTAGTGAAAATAAAAGTGTAAAAACCATGTTTCCTTAAGAAATACAATTTTTAAAATCTCTTGAAAAACACGCTTGGATAAACTTGCTCATAGGTTCCTTTGTCTTGGAATACCCCATCCCTCTTGAAGAAACCCCATCATATTGGCATCCAAATCAACATCTAAATCAACCTCTTAACATAGGTATTGGCTGCAAATTGCAAACTTTGTGTATAGTATATTTCAAGCATCATACCATTGATTAATGGAATCGATTTTTGGATTAGTTTCCCATCATCAATAGGACATGGCAATTTCTCAATAAGATCATCTCTTGCAAGTTGACATATGTCAGCATCTTTCAAACCTATGGGTTGCTTTGGTGTGTGGATTAGAGAAAGTGAGGGCTCCTCTTGGCTTATTTGGCTCTCGGGCTGCTCCTTATGCATCCTCCTTTGTCCTTCATAACTCCATCAACTCCCTTTGGATGTTTGTGCTTCAACAGATCTTATTTGAGCAACACTTTGATGAATAGCATGATGTCCAATCATGGATGGTGCCACCATTCATCTTCTGGCACTGGCACAATCCCATTTGCTACAATTTCCTTCACAGTATGATCACTGTGCTCAAAAACCTCAAAATAATCCTCTTGAACTGATAAATCAACAACAAGATCATGCAACAGACATAGATCCTCAAGTAGTGCCCTTGTGTTTGCCACTCCATCCCCCTTCACTCTCCCCTTCCCTTCTCCTTCTCCCTCCATTCTCCCCTCTCTTCTCCCTTCTCCCCCTTCCCTCTTTCTCGCATGGAAACACATTGCAACAATCTGAGGCAGCTTGAGTGACACTTGTGGATGGCTCATGCCTTGCATTGCTCTTACTAGGAGTATCTTGGAGTGGAGGCTCCATCGGCATCTCTTCAACATCCCCATGACACATGAGTCACCACTGAGGCCCACACACATGGCTAGAACTATGATGGATGAGATGAATGCCATTGATTTTTTGGGCTGAAGTAGTGCATACGGTGGTGTATATTATCAATAGAACACCCACGGATGCCATACATGGTTGACACCTTTTGAAAAGGTTTATGGGTACAAGCCAACCTTGGCTTATTTGAAAGTGTTTGGCTACATTTGTTATGTGTATGTGCCAAGTGAGATAAGGAAGAATTTGGAGCCAAAGGCTATCAAATGTGTATTTTTGGGATACCTAGTTGAAAGAAAGGGATATAAATGCTATGATCCCATCACTAGACAAGTATATGAAAGTTGGGATGTGAAGTTCAGTGATCTTGAAGCATATTAATAGCCCAAACCAATTGTTGTAGAGGATGAACATAGGCCAAAGGTTGAAAAGATGAAGTTACAACAAGATGGACCCTCAAGTAAATTGATGTCAGGGCCATCACAACATGAGGAAAGTGTTGATAGTGTGAGTCCATGGAGTGATAAATTGAGGGGGAGCAAGCATGTGGATAAAGGCAAGCAAAAAGGTGAAGTGGAAGAGAGTGTTGAGGATGGAAATAGCAATGAAGAGAGTGATTTATAGCTTATGAAGACTCAAGAGACCAAGCATGCTTCGAAGTATGTTTCGCCATATGCTAGAAAGTCAATGGCAAATACATAGCCTTTAAGAAGATTGGAAAGGGTGAGACATCCCGTTGATAGATTGAATTACAATGGATTATGAGGATGCACTATGCATACATGGTTAGAAAAGTGCAACATGTTGAGCCCTCAAGTTTATAAAAAAACCAGATTGGAGAGATGCCATGGATCAAGAAATTGATGCCTTGGATAAGAACAACACTTGGACAATTGTCAAACTCTTGAAAGCTAATGCAAATGGGTGTATAAAGTGATGTGCAAATCAGATCGAAGTGCAGAGACATACAAGGCAAGGTTAGTTACTAAAGGGTATGCCCGAACATATGGGTTGGACTATGATGAAACATTTAGCCTGGTGGCAAAGATGACTGTGATTGCTTTAGCAAGCATGCATAGATGGAAATTACATCAAATGGATGTTAAAATGACTTCTTGAATGGTACACTTCATGAGGAGTTTATATGCATCAGCCCAAATGATATATAAATCCCAAATATCCTATGCATGTGTGCAAGTTAAGGAAAGCCTTGTATCGGATGAAGCAAGCTCCAAGATCTTGGTGCGAGAGAATGAGTAAAACCTTGTTGATGAATATGCAATTCAAACAATCTAAGGATGATATCTCACTATATATGAAGCAAGAGGGAGTAAAAATAGTGCTTGTGATCATCTATGTGGATGCTTTAATCATCATGGGGAGTCTTGATGCAAAAATTACAGCAACTAGGGATTGTCATGTGAATTTAACATGAAGGACCTTGGACAGCTAAGAGACTTCCTTGGGATTGAAGTAATTAATTCACCACAAGGTATTTGGATGCTACAAGGGCAGCATTCTTTACACATGCTTAAAAAATATGGTATGACAACATGCAAACCAATTGAACACCACTTGAGCAAAATGCTAATATGGTTGATGATGGGTATTACTTGTAGGATGTGACGATGGTCAAGAAGATGGATGGAGTCTCATATATCTTACCATCACTAGACAAAATTTGGGTTATGCCTTGGGTGTGGTGAGTAAATTTATGCAATAGCCTTGCAAGAGTCACCTTGATGAGGTGAGAAGAATACTCAGATATGTGAAAGCCACAATAAATGTTGGCTTGTGTTATGCCAAGGAAGGAGGGATATGCTTGCATGGTTATACTGATGCAAATTGGGCTGGCAACATTGATGATAGAAGGTCAACTAGTGGGTATGCATTCTCTCTTGGGAGTAGTGTGATTAGTTGGAGCAGCAAGAAACAACCCACTGTTGCTTTGTCTAGCATGGAAGCACAATATAAAGGGACTGGTATAGTAGCGTGTGAATAATTGCTTCTTCATGGGAGTATTCATGATGGTCTCATAGTGAGATACTGTGACAACATAAGTTCTATTATGTTGGCCAAGAATCCCATTTACCATGCAAGAATAGAAACCATAGAAGTCCACTATCACTATATCAGGGACAAAGTGATAAGTGGCAAAATTGACTTGAGATATGTGGGGACAGATGCCTAGGTTGTGGATATCTTTACCAAGCTTTGGGTAAAGATATATTTTGTCTTTTTAGAGATGCTTTGGGTTAATGTGATGTATAAGCTCATAATGAGCTTGAGGGGGAGATTGTTGATGTACAGACTATATAGATATAGTGTGGAGTGTGGACATATACATGATGAGGTGGCTTCTTGAAAGTGTAGGTGCGAAGTGACTTAAGGACCCTCTTTTAATATGGTTATGTTGAGTGTAAGCTGGAAGTATTGACTGTAGGCATCTTGAATGAAGAAGAAGGAGATTCATGAGCATCTCTCCCCTCTTGTGTGTGTGTGTGTAATGTGTTTCTTCCCCCAACATTAACCATCCAATCACTTTCTTTCCTTGCATGGTCCAATGAGAGACCATCAACCATCATGTATAGATGCCACCCATCAAGTAGACTACATGCTTAGAACTTTAGCACACCAAGGTCATCCCATGAGGTCATAACCTAACAAGACTAATCCCAACACAAGAGAGAGAGAGAGAGAGAGAGAGAGAGAGAGAGAGAGAGAGATACATATACATATACATATATATTACTAACACATGGATAGATAGATAGATAGATAGAGATAGAGAGAGAGAGAGAGAGAGAGAGAGAGAGAGAGAGAGAGAGGAATTCATGCTATAGGCAAAGAAGGGCTCCACATGTTGCTAGCACGAATGGAGAGATATGCCAGGTGGCAACAAGCTGGTCCTTGTGAGTTGGCACACTCAGAGATGCCTAGCACACTCCAAAAATGATGTGGCAGTGTGGGTGAGCAGAGGTTGTGGGGATTTTGATGGCACCACATAGAGGGTGGACTTTAAATTATGGTAGGGGGATCTCGATGGCACCACACAGAGGGCGGATATTGTCCTGCCTACACCATTGCCCATTGTTGTTGCTACGATCGCATAGCATGCACTGCCTCTAAAAGGCGATTAATGGGCCCCATCCTACCTCCTCCAAACTTTTTCCCTCCACCTTGTGTGTGTTGTTAACGAGGAAATGAAACTGCCACACACCGTTAGGCGCTAATCATGGCGATCCTCTAGAGCCATGGTAAAGAGGGAGAGAGAGGGAGGAAGCAATATTATGGGAGAGGAAAGGGATAGTGATGAATAAGGGGGCTATGGCATAAGAGGCAAGAGAAAGGGGGATGAGAAGAATATACATGGCAAGAGGGAATGAGGAGATGGAGACATCAAGGAAGGAGGGGACATTCTTTATTGAAAGGGAGGATGGGAAATAAGATTACAAGAGTGGTGGCTATACAACAATGTGTGACGCATCAAGCAATAGTATCTCCTTTTATAACCAAAGGAAGGGGGCTCCCCTCATAAATGCTTCCTCCCACATGCATGGTGTGAGAGGAGGCATCTCCCATGTGAGCTTGGCGGTGTGCATCCTCAATAGCATGCATTGATTCGTTTTCTAAAGAAACCTCCGTATCCTAAGTATAAGATGGCTCATGGATCCTTCTCAATATTATAATCCCTAGGAAGATAAGTGGATGGTTGGCACAAAGATGCTTGCCACCTCATCCTTACTTTCCCTTATAGAATTACTATTTCTTGGACTATTCACCAGCACCCCACATAGGACTAGCCCACATGGATGAGAAAGTCCAAGATCTCCTACCACCTCCACAAAATTTATACTATATATCCCATTAATCTTGGCCATATCTCAATTAATATTTGCATGGGACCTCCTAGGTGGAGGGGTGGCACATGGGATATCCTACCATCTCACCATATTATATTATTTTTTCCATGGACTATGTAGTACAACACACCTATGGGTCCTCTTACATGGAAGGGTGGCACATCGTCTTGCCCTGCCACTCAACCTTGGGCCCTTAGCACACTATATTTTATTTTACTATTGCCACACACATTCACACAAACATTTATTTATACCATTTTCATTGGTAAATTTTTTGCCTATAATAGTTTCCCCCCAAGCATAAGATGCGTAGTAGCATCCTCATGCCTAGGACCATCATGCATCTTCCCCCCTATATGGAGGGGAATCTATCATTTCTTTGAAATCATCATCCCACACTGACTCCTGTAAGAATGGGTCCAATCTCCTTTCCAAATCAATCATGGGATCACACCTTGTGAAATCATCAAAGGAATTCAGGGCCTTCTCAATAGGCATCACAGCGATCAACATCTCGGCCTCAACATCATTCTTAATGCACAACATTTCATCTGGGACCAAGACTTCTTCATTAACAAGTGCAACCCATAGTTGGTTGCATTGTTCTTCCATGTCCATCATAGCATCCTCCAAGAATATTTTAGATACCTTAGGCTCGCTTTCATTACATATCATCTCATTAGGTTCCAGGATACTCACAACATCAATGGGAGAATAAGGTGCAAGGATCTCACTTTCATCAGCATCCACTACCTGGACTTCAAGCTCATTTATGCTTCCATTTCATCGAATAATCCGTCAAGGCCTTCAAACTCTTTATCATAAGAAATATTTAAAGGAAGAGAAAGAGCACTTGAAGAAGCGAATGCAATTTGTGGCTCATCATCATCTGTGGATCCACTACAACTCTCATGGGGAGGTGATTCACAACCATAGTGACTGTCACATTTGATCTCACCATCATCAAAACCCCCCAATAACTGAAGTGGAAGTCTCCATGAGATGCACTTGAGGGATATTTGGACACTCTAACTGGTAGTGCCCCTTTTGATTTCCACCATGACAAACCACTTGGGACTTATCATGTTGAGCAAGACTAGCCTTACTTTGCAAATCTGCCAATTTCCCATGGAGCTCATCAATGGTCTTCACAAGATCAATAAAGGAACATTGATAGGGGTAGGGGATGCATACTCTCAAAGAGAAGGAGAAGATAGAGTAAAAAGAGGTTTTGTCAAGTCAAATCCACCATGAGCCACTTTGACCTTTGGTACATGAGGAGAAAGAGGAATCATGACTCGATCACAAGACATTCTATCCAAATTCACTGCAATTTCCTTAGCGTGCTCCATGGTTGTCAGACTCTTCCACTTCAGCTTTAGACAAAACTCATTTGCTGCACCAAACACCATATAGCTCAATACAAATTGAGTCATTCTGGCAATGAACCCCTCATTATCTGATTGCATAGCTACTAGGCAATCCAAGAGCCTACCGGTCGCTCGACCCACATATCGACATGACATCTCCCCTTCTTCTTGCCTAACCTAGATATCAACAGATGAACATTCTCAGGATCCTCACCCTTGCCAAAATACTTGACCAGTGCTGTAGTCAAACATGGCCAACTTTGTTAAACTACATCAGTCTACTTCTCATACCACACCTTTGCAAGACCATCTAAGAACATAGGAAGCACCAACAACCATCGGTCCTCCGTGAGAAAATTAAGAGACACACATCGGTGTTTAAAAGACACTAGGTATTCTCTGGTATTCTCATTCATCATCTAATCACAAAACACGGGGATGTTTGAAAAGAGAGAGATTTGGAAGCAAATGGAAAGAGACTTTATACAAGGATGCTTATTATCAAGGTACACGGCATTGCATCAAATTGTTCATCAATGCAAAAACAAAAGCCAAGATAAAAGTGAGTAGTTGTAGAGCTTGCGCATCAACCTCGGCTTCTTCAAGCTCTTGTAGCCTCCACGAGATTTCTTCTAACGAGGTGTGGTTTGGCATTGTAACTTTCTTTTGGGTAAGTCGACAGAGAATATTCTTGATGATTGCTCAAAGATAGATAACACGTATGATACTCAAAGCATTTGGTCTCATGGTGGCCACACCCTCCACAATATTTACAGATGATGACCCTCATGCGAGCCGTTCATCTCCATTGGGAGGGTCTCGATTATTGATTCATAAATAACTTTTATTTTTTTCCATAGGCAAGAAGCCCCCCTTGCTTTTACGACACCTCAAATGGAGGTGAGGAACCAAAATTACAGCCAATCAATGTTAAAGTGCAAAATGAATTTGAACTACAGCACCTTTGCAAGCACACTATTTCTTGGTTTCAACAATCTGCTAGATGAAGAGCTCAAAAAATTGAATACTTTTCCTTTTTGTAGCATGCTCAAATTCCACTAGACCAGTCAAAAGATATAGCCATCGGAACCTTAGACCAAACAATAAAATATAACTACCTCATCCCCCCTTATTTCATGAATCTTTACTTGGTCCGATGACACAACATTATTTTTGCAAAAAATTGGTCCAGGGATGAAATCCTTTGGAGAACTCTATAGTGCCACATCACCATGCATGACTGCCACGTTAGTAAGGATTTGGGGGTGACACATGGCAGATGGTCCACATCATCAGGATGGTATGGCTACCATGTTGTAGTATGACTGCCATGTCATCCAGGGGTGGCCATGTCAGCATACATGTGGCAAGGGTGATGCCACATCAGCATACATGTGGCATGAGTGACACCACGTTAGCATGGTGGCTGAGACATGTCAACTGGGCCACATCAGCTCAACCATGTGTGCTACCACATGGTGGTATGAGGCATTGTGCAATGTTGGCGGCACCACATAGGCATGTGTGATTGTTGATGAAGGGCAATGGGACTATGCAGAAGTTGGCACACCATGTGGCATGATGGGATGATGTAGAGCAAGGATTAGGTGGTAGTGGGGAGTCTAGGGTGCCACATAGGCATGGGCTCTGGGAGTGGGCCGTGGGAGTGGTGAGAGTGCTCTCAATGGAAGCAAGAACAGAAGAGGGAGAGAGAGAGACAGAGAGCCACACAAGTTTTGGTGGGTGCAGAACCACCCTAATCTTCTTTTTCATTCATTTATATGTGTGTTTGAGTATTGTACATAACCGGGGTAAAGGCACAGTGACCTTTAACCCCCACAACCTCCCACTTAAAGGACAATGTGCCTTTAAGGGAGAACAACCAGTGAGCATACTATCCAATGCCCATCAATACACAACAATACTCAAACCGCTGACTAGGCAGACTCTTCATCAGCATATCTGCAGGGTTATCATTTGTATGAACCTTGACAAGCTCTATGCGCTTGTCCTCAAGTACCTCCCTGATGAAATGGTACCTGACCTCAATGTGTTTGGTCTTTGCATGAAAGATCGGATTCCGTGCTAGCTGAATAGCACTCATGGAATCACTATGCAATGTCGGTACACCTCTATGAATCCCCAAATCTCCCACTAGCCGATCAAGACATATAGCCTCCTTGCAACCCTCTGTGGCTGCAAGCTCTATGGTAGACAAAGCAACGCACTTTTGTGCGCGAGACATCCACGACACTGCACCACCTGCAAAGGTGAACACATAACCAGAAGTGGATCTCCTACTATCCACATGCCCTGCATAGTCTGAATCTATGTACCCAAGTACACGCATATCTCCTTTACCAAAGCAGATGCACATCTCCTTGGTACCCTTCATGTACCTCATGATGCACTTAACTGCCTCCCAATGCCTCTTTCCTGGATTAGCCATATACCGGCTAACAACTCCCACTGCAAATGCAATGTCTGGTCTAGCAGCTATCATAGCATACATAAGACTCCCAACTGCTGATGCATAAGGAACCTTGGCCATCATGGCCCCCTCCTCATCTGATTTGGGACTATCTGTATGACTCAGTTTCACATATGGAGGCAATGGAGTACTCACTGCCTTCCCCCCCTCCATATTGAAACGCTGCAATACTTTTGTAACATACTCTTTTTGTGAAAGCCAAAGGAGTTTCCTACTCCGATCACGCGTGATGCGCATACCAAGAATATGACCTGCAAATCCCAAATCCTTCATATCAAAGGCCTCATGCAACTTGGCCTTTAATGCATCTAGCTCATAAGTATTCTTGCTAGCCAATAGCATATCATCCACATATAGTGCCAGGATTATCAGGCTACTATCCTTAGCCCTTTTAGTGTAGAGGCAGTGATCAATTGAAACCCTGGGACCAAATGAAAGCATCAAACTTCTGATACCATTCTTTAGGTGCTTGCTTAAGACCATAGAGACTCTTCTTCAGTTTGCAAAAACTAAATGCTCTTTGCCCTTTTCTTCAAAGCCTTCCGGCTGCACCATGTAAATTTCCTCATGCAAATCCCCATGCAAGAAAGCTGTCTTGACATCCATTTGCATAAGCTCCATATCCTCTGCTGCCACTAGTCCAAGCATGCATCTAAGTGTGGTCATCTTCACAACTGGAGAGAATATCTCATCAAAGTCCACACCCTTCTCTTGCTTGAACCCTTTAGCAACCAAACGGGCCTTGTACCTAGGCACATCATCACCTGTGACCTTCATTTTGTAGACCCATTTACATGGCAATGCTTTCTTTCCACGTGGCAAAGAAACCAAGTCCCAAGTCTTATTCTTCATAAGTGAACTCATCTCTGATTGCATAGCATACTCCCACTTGCGTTGATCCTCACGCATCATAGCCTCTTTGTAGCAAGAAGGCTCCCCGCAATCAGTAAGCATCACATAGTCTACCCCTGGAACAAACCTATCAGGCGGTCTAGACACTCTAGATGATCTTCTCAAGGGCATTTCAGCTTGCTGTCCCACTTGCATATCAGCCACATTTGGCTCATCATTTCCACCAATAGATGATTTATCATCTACCCTTGATTGTATACCTGTGGGAGTACTTGGTTGTACCATTTCTTGCACATTTGGTGCATGGACAACTTGCTGTCTATCAACATATGCAGGTGGATTCACATCCTGGAAAGTGATTCTCCTCATTTCCACATCCCTCATGGGTGCCTTATGCATCTTCTTCTCATTGAAGACCACATCATGGCTGCGTATGATCTTCTTTGCTTCTGGATCCCAGAGACGATAGCCCATCTCTCCCCTTTCACCATAACCCAAAAAGATGCATTTCCTAGACTTAGGATCTAGCTTCTTTCGAAGCTCTTTTGGCACATGTGCATATGCCTCACACCCAAATATATGCAAATGAGAGTAAGAGGGCTTCTTGCCACTCCATGCCTCTTCAGGAATACCACCATCCAAACTCTTACTAAGTGATCTATTGATCACATGCACTGCAGTCTTCATTGCCTCAGCCCAAAAACCACTAGAAAGACTTGCATTGTAAAGCATGCATTGCAACCTTTCTTGAATGGTACGGTTCATCTTTTCTGCAACTAGATTTTGCTCTAGAGTACGAGGGGATGTGAGCTCCCTCTTAATCCCACGTGTATCATAGAAATGCTGAAAGTCATGAGAGAGATACTCTCCACCATTTTCAGTCCGTAGGCATTTAAGCATTCTACCTGACTGATTCTCAACCAAGGCCAGCCATTTTTGAAATACCTGGAACACATCACTCTTCCGAGCTATAGCGTAAGCCCACACTTTCCTAGTTCATCATCAATGAATGTCACATAGTATTCAGCCCCGCCTAATGACCGTGTAGGCATGGGACCACATACGTCTGAATGCACCAAATCAAGCTTTTCAAACTCTTTCTTTCCCCTTCTTTTATGGGCTGATTTAGTCTACTTCCCATAGAGACAATGCTCACAAAATTCAAAATCAGAGAAACTCAAATGCGGTACATAACCCAAATGGCATAAGAGTTTCATTCCATTCTGGCTCATGTGCCCCAACCTGCAATGCCACAAAGAAGTGCTTGGCTGCTCGGTTATTGCAACAACATGATCAAATACCCCTGATACATGTAAGGGATACAAAGTCCCACACTTGGCACCCCTGGCCAAAAGCATAGAGCCCTTTTGAATTTTCCAACTCTGAAAGCCAAAAGTGGTGTGAAAACCAGCATCATCTAGCTGACCCACTGAAATAAGACTCTTGGTCAGCTTAGGCACATGTCTCACATGTTTCAAAACAAATGCAGACCCATTTGCAAAAGAAAACTTTATGTCACCTGCTCCCACTATGTCACATGCATAGTCATTTCCAAGATGCACACAACCTGTCTTTCCACTATCATAAGTGGAGAACCATTCCCTATGGGGAGTAACATGGAATGAAGCACTAGAATCCAAAATCCAATCCTGGGAATATGCATCATCTGAAGTGGTAAGCAACTCTGCAGATAAACTAGACATGAAGAGAACATCATTGTCACTATCATGTGTGACTGCATTGATCTCCTCGATCTTCACTTTTCCTTTGTCCTCCCTTGGACTCTCTTCCTTTTGATTTGCACCCCAATTTGCATTCTTTTTCTTATCCTTTTGCTCTCTTTTTAGCTTGTAGCAATCCTTTTTCATATGGCCCTTCTTGCCACAGTGGTAACACTCAATGTTTTGTGCCCTGGATTTGCTACGAGACTTCCCTCTTTCTTGGGACTTCCCCCTGAACTGTGATCTACCCCTTTGCACATTTAAGGCTGCATCCTGCTTGTTGCCATCCATAGACTTCCGTCTAATCTCCTCGGCCAACAAGCTACCCACAACATCATCATATTTTAGTACTCCACCAGGTGCAGAGTTACTAACAGCTGTACGGAAGGTATCCCATGAGGATGGCAATGAACATAAGAGAAATATTGCCTTAGTCTCCGCATCAAAATTCATTTTCTGAGCCTGAAGCTGGCTGAAAATAATATTGAATTCATTCAAATGAGAAGCAATGGAGACCCCTTCCTTCATCTGCAGCTCAAAGAGAGCTCAAACAACCTCTTCATGAGGTAAACTTTATTAGAGGCAGTTTCCTTTTCATAAGTGGCGCACAGTTTCTTCCACAAATCTTCTGTAGTCTGCATTTACTACTGTGAAATAAACTGACTCTGCGAGATGAAGTCTAATAGTAGACTTTGCTAATGCATCTAACTCATTCCAATCATCCTCAGACATATCCGCAGGCTTAGCTTCAATACCTGCCAAGGGTTTAATCTACTTCTTTTGAATAAGCACATCCCTTATTTGTTCTTTCCACAAAGAAAAGTTTGTCCCATCAAACTTTTTAATGCTGAAAAAATCCTTTTCAGACATGGAAGAGGATGCCATGATGCAAATGAAACAAAATCCCAAATGCTAGTACCTGCAAGAGAGAATCACACCAAATACCAGGTGCACCCAAATGTGTATGCCACAATAGACTGAAATATCACAAAAAACTCAAAGCTCAAAGCATCAAAAGATGCATCTGACTCATGTGCATATACTATGCATCCATATGAGCAAATCTGGCCCAAAAGAAAATGCCAATAAGTGCCAAATGACTCAAGCATAAACACCGTCCACTGGCATATGCATCAATAATATCTCATCCAAGAGAGCATAGCACTATCAGTGCATCACCAGCAATGTGTCAAAGCTGTCCCTCAGCATAAAATAGCATCCATGTGCAAAGCGTCCATAAAAAATAGCATCCCACAAGGCAATTTGGGCCTATCAGCACATCCAAACAAGGACTTGCATCCAAATGGCCTATAAATCATCCACTGCAACCCAATGCATACCACGAATGAGCGCACACTGCTCAAACACTGCAACCAGAGTGATCTGCATAAGGTATGCTCAAGAAATTATAGTCCCACGGTAATGAGCGCTACTGAAAATAGAACCTGAGATGCTTCAAAACATGGGTGCCATTGCATAATCGGACTCAGCAAGAAAATCTGCAAATATCTCTCTTCTGCCAAAACTCCAAAATCCCAACCGATGAGTGAGAAATGGGAGTCAACACTTATCCACTGCCATGTGGCATAAATCTAAGGTTTCAAAACCTTAGTATGAAAAATGCATAACAGAGAGACGAAATCGAATACACAGAGATTTATAACTCTGAAAATCCTCCACCGAATCACGCAAGAACTGATAGGTAGGGGTTTTTGGGCGTCCGGAACGCAATGGGACAGACGGTTTTGGAAACCGTGCTCTCAATCACTGGGTCCAACACACGGACTGAAAAACGTTTTTGGAAACAGAGCTGTTTGTAAACTCCACCGGAGTGCAAATGATGAGCAACATAGAAGTTTTAGGACCTCCTGAGTCCGCCGGAACTGACAGATCTGCAAATGGTTGCTCCAAACTTGAGTTCCAACACCCGGGCAAAAAACGCAGGAACTGACACAGTGAGTCAGAAATCCACTGAAATGATCCCAGATTCAAGAATGAAGGTGTTTCCAAGCTCCTGAAGTAATGTGGACACCAAAAGCAAGCAATAGTTGCCTCTACAAGTTAATACGGAGTCTCTGTCATCGAACGGAACAGGAAAAAGCTCAAAAAACGACTTTTTCTTTGAAAGCTCTTAACAGGCTCTCAAAACCACTTCGCAAAGCCAAAGTGACTTTTCCAAAGGTTCCTCCAAGGTCTCTGCACACTCAGATGCAAGTAAAGTCACCCACAAAGCTTCCCACAAAGCTTCTCCTTCCTCCCACAGAGTTGCTGAGCTTCAAGCATTCACGCACGCTCAGCTAGATCACTTGGGCTCTGATACCAGTTGAGAGTGCTCTCAACGGAAGCAAGAACGGAAGAGAGAGAGAGAGAGACAGAGAGCCACACAAGTTTTGGTGGGTGCAGAACCACCCTACTCTTCTTTTTCATTCATTTATATGTGTGTTTGAGTATTGTACATAACTGGGGTAAAGGCACAGTGACCTTTAACCCCCACAACAAGTGGGCCGACTGTGGCGGTTGGCGGTGACATGGTACACACGTGTGGGTAGTGCGCGCGACGTGGGTCATGGAGAACAAGACGTTGGGAGGGGGAGAGCATGTGGTAGTGCCACGTAGTACGAGCGGCCATGCAGTGCTATGCATCAGCATAGTAGAGTAGAGAGGGGAATTAAAGAGAGAGAGAGTGATGCAGTGAGAGAGAGAAGTGGGGTCACGAGGGAAGAGGAGCGAGAGTGGTAGAGAGAGGGGAGAGATTGTGAGGAGAGAGGGAGAGGGAATAGTATAAAGAGAGGAGGTTGAGAGAGATGTGAGGAAAGAGAGGTAACATGAGCTAAAACAAAGTCGTTGGTGGCGAGGTGACCTTCATTAGCCTTAGTTGTGGAGATTTGCATCCCAGCAGCCACACCACTTTTTTGTTATTTACGAGGAAATAAACCACCACATGTCATCATGCACAAAGCATGGTGATGTGCTAGAGCCATGAGGAAGAGGGAAAGAGAGGGAGGAAGCGATAGTATGGGTGAGGGAAGGGAAAGGGGAGGGATGGTGATGAAGAAGGGGGCTATGGCACAAGAGGCAAGAGAAAGGGGGATGAGATGCATATACAAGGCAAGATGGAATGAGGAGAAGCAGACATCAAGGAAGGAGAGGGCATTCTTTAATGAAAGGGAAGATGAAAAATCAAAATACAAGAGTGGTGGCTATACAAGAATGAGCGTGTTGCATCAAGCAATAGTCCCTACTTTTCTAACCAAATGAAGGGGGCTCCCCTCATAAATGCTTCCTCCCACATGCACGGTGTGAGAGGAGGAATCTCCCATGTGAGCTTGGCGGTGCGCATCCTCAATAGCATGTGCCAATTCCTTTTCTAAAAAATCAAACCTTCTTATCCTAAGTCTAAGATGCCCCATGTCTCCTTCTCAATATTATAATACCTAGGAGGACAAGTGGAGGGTTGGCATAAGGATGCTCACTTTTCCCTTATAGAAATATTATTTCTTGGACTATTCACCAGCAACCCACATGGGACTAGCCCACATGGATGAGAAAGTCCAAGATCCCCTGAAACCTCCACCAAATTTAAACTATATATCCCATTAACCTTGGCCATATCTCCCTTAATGTTTTCATGGGACCGCCTAGGTGGAGGGGTGGCACATGGGATATTTTGCCATCTCACCATACTATATTATTTTTGCCATGGAATATATACAACACACCTATGGGTCCTCTTACATGTAAGGGTGGTCTTGCCCTGCCACCTCAACCTTGGGCCCTTAGCACACTAAATATTATTATAGTAGTGCCACACACATTTATTTATACCAGTTTCATTGGTAGTTTTTTTCCTATAACTGTGTGTGTGTGTGTGTGTGTGTGTGTAAGCACATACATTTATATCTATAAGTATACATGTAGATGTAGATGTAGATGTGTTAGTCTGAACTTTTAGAAGTCTTTATCCACTTCTTCAACAATAATTATTGCCTAAGGTAATTAATCCAAATTCCATTGATCACCTCAATAAGGATAGCTTTTTTCATCATATGATACAAGCCTTGATCATGTTAATTGACCAAAGGTGATATGAGCTTCCTTTTCTTTAAGGTCAGATAACAAGTCATAGCTTCCAATGCCTTGTCCTAAAGGAAAGTTTGACTATCTAATTCTCCTTCTAGATGCCTTCTTTTTCTTACTACGGCATTCCTCTTCTTGATGTTCCTCATCTACTTCTTCCTTGCTTTCTTCTTCTTTTGCTTTACCATGCCCCTGTTTAGCCATCATTACCTCTCTTTCCTCATCCCTTGAAGAAGCTTCTAACAAGGATACTTGCTCAATCTAGGACACTTGGGGCGATGATCTTTTTCATTACATTAATAGCAAGTGACCCCACTCTTATCTCGAGGCCCCCATCCTCACTCTTTGGTGCTCTAGGTTGTCGTGCATTAACCAAATGCAATTTCAAATCAGCAAATTCTACCATCAATTGGGAGATATTATGATCTAACTCACAGGACTTTGGTACCTGAGGAGTGCCCATTACCTCCACCTTAGAAGTTGAAGTTGTTGAAGACACAAAAGAGGATTCGATCTTTAGAGAAGCTTCTTTTTTGGTCGTAATGCAAAGTGCCTCCATGTATGTTGTTGGATCTTTACTCATTCCTTTCGAGCAAAGACGAGGCTCCAAAGCCATAACAAATTTGTTCATCTTTAGGTGCTCCATCCCTACAAGACTTTGATGATGCAGATGCCACAGCTCGCAAAGCTGCCCTTTCATACTTTTTCCATAAAGTTTCATATCGGATTGCCAACGCAAAGACCATCTCACCCTCTCCTTGATAGAATCGGTCCAATTGCAACATTAAAGCATTTGGTGACTCCACTGCCCCAAATCTCTCCTTCATTGTAGCCACCACTTGTAACCAGTCCTCCTTGGTAGAGTCCTCGGTAAGGCCTCATGCCAACTCAAGGCTACACCTTCAAGAAAATCAGGCAAAATCTCTGCTGATCCTTCATGGACCATCCAGAAAGCCAGCATCCTCAAACAAAATCCCAAAGATAAGACTTCGGGTCTTCTCCTTGGGTCCCTCGAAACACTGGAATCTTCACCATGATGAAATACAAAAAGGAAACACCAAGATCCAAATAATATCCCAAACAAGATCCAAACAAGATCCCACAAAGCCTTAGTATACCAAGACCAACTTATTATGCATAACCACTTGTTGAAAACCCTCCACAATGTGATCCTCAACAAAATCTTCAAAAACAAGTGACCAACCAGCACCATGAAAACATTATGTATACATGAATTCAAGAATCACCCTTGTCACAATTGGAAGTCCACATAACAGCTTCAAGATATTGTACTCCATCATTTTCATAGCAAAAAGAAGTTGAAGGCATTGAGAATCACCACTCCACTGTTATAGTCAAAACTACCCAAAGACTCAACTCTTCTTCACACCAAGTTGCCCAGTGCATGAAACAATCCCAATCTATCATTGTGCTTGTTGATGGCATTGTCGATTCACCAACATATTCAAGAGTGCAAAGATAAAGGATATGATCATGATGATGGTGCGAATAGCTTGAGCATCACCTTCACAATCTTCTAGTTCTCTTAAATGGGCTGCAATCTCTTCTAATGGAGTTCTTCCAGGCATCTTCTTTATAACATCAAAAAACACATGCCTATACTAGGCATGACATGCAATCAAGTACATGTGAGACCGTTTAGTAAGGTGGGATGAATCCAATACCAAATGTACCCGGTGTCTCCACCAAAAGATGTGACACGAAGTTGGGGGTAATAAACTTCACACACCTCTTCCCTTCCTATTGCTTTCGAACTGAGTGATAGAGATATTTATCACTAGGAAAAGGACATTAAAAAGAAGCTTTTATACCAAGAGACCACACCATACTTTCCTCCTTTAGATGTGAATGAAGATGGTAACATCCCAAGTGATGTTGTACAAGCATAGGGAGAAGGAAAGGATCAGCAGAGGCCATAATCTCAGCAAGCCCATCTACGCTAAAGAGAAGAGCAATACATTGTTGAAATAAGATCTTGTGGCTCAACATGACATGAATTGATATATATCAAGGAGTTTGAAGGGGCTGATTGGGTCGCATGGGTAGGTTCCTGGAAAACATTGCACCTCCTTCATAGATACCTTTACAATTAGCTCAAAACACTCTGTAAGATATCATAAGATACAGAGCCCATAACTTCCAGTAGAGATATGATATTAAATATTCAAATACATATATAGATGCACCTTGATATGCGCTTTGCGTTGATATATGTTTTGTAAGAAACAAAGAAGCGACCAAAAAGTTATGTGCGGTGAACTAAATGGGGGTAAAAACTGTCATGAAAATAGACTGTCAAACACAGAGAGTCATAGATTTTTGGTTTAACATCTAATATAATAACCAAAAACAAAGGTATATTCTTCTTGAAGAGAGCTTTGCGTTGATATAAGTTTCGTGAAATACTGACAGGGGGTCAACTATCAGGAAAAACACCTACTCCTTCTACCGGTGCTGACTTGGGAGAATACTACCTCCATGATTTGCTTTCATCAACGATCCAAGTCCCATAGAGGTCTCCTAGGAGGGAAGGAAGAGCTCCCTTTGTGGCTTGGAAAATAGATAAACCATGTATGCGCAATGAGCAGCCAAATAGACAACACTTTTGAGCACTTTGGAAGAGAAAACAATGGAAAAAGGGAAGAGACACTTAAGAGAGAGAACCTAAAGTGACCTTCATTACCAATAGTGAGATTCCACTCCAATGCAACCCAAAATACTACAAACACAAGGGAGAAGAAGAGGTTTCATACGTACAAGAGGGAGCGAAAGCTCAAGACTATTCATCAAGAGAGAATGAACTAGAGAGAGATGGGACTCAAGAGTCTACATCAAAGAATATCTACAAGAGGGAGAGAAGGCTCATGGAAGAGGATTGAGGAGACTAGAGCTATAGCAACATGAGGCCTGTAAGAAAATAATACATCTGTGCTCAACAGATAATAGGATCTCATATGCAAGAGAGAAAACAAGATAGTATGGAGAATCAAAAATTTGATTACTGTAGAACTGATACAATAGATGGCGCTGCCTCCCAACCGTGCACTCCTATGAAAGAAGCTTCAATGGCATGCTGGAAACAGTAGAAGACGAAGGCTGGATGCTAAGGAATAAGGGTTGCTATAGCCAGTGATGAAATGGGCTTCATGGGCTTGCTCTTGTATAGCCACCACCAGTCGTAGTCGGTTAGGCTCAATTGGGTGACCGACCCAGTCTACCCAAAATGGTCGACTGGGGGTCGATCCCGAAATAGGCCACTGACCATACAATAGAACCGGTGTGCAAAACAGAGCAATTGATCTATAGACGCTGTTCGGCCCAGAGCCACATTCGGGATCATCTGAGGCTCTAAACGGGCCTGCAACCCGAGAGTGGGCTGCCCCGAGAAATGCTCCGTCTACCCTCAGTGCGGTCAGTCAAGGGATGCCTTCCCACACTTGCATGTAGCCTAGTTGGTGGTGTGCCAACTCTATCTGAAGCCCCATCTGGTGTCCAAACCAGGACCTATTGGATAACCGAGTTACTCAAATGCCTTCTCCTCATATGGGGGGGCTTACAAGTAGAGTTAGCTGGTTCCTGCATAGTTACACGAGAGTGGAGCATTGATATCTAACACCCCCCCTCAATGTCCACCCGCAAGTGAACTTACTTTTTCGGCCCAATGCCAAGTCGATGAAGATGCCTCTCCAGCAAGTCTCTTCTAAGAGCCTTCGTGAAGATGTCTGCAGCATTCTCTGTAGTCAGACAGTACACCAAGTTGACCTCTCCATCCATGATGAGCTTGCATACAAAGTGATATTGAATCTCAATGTGTTTTGTGCGAGCGTGGAACACCGGGTTCTTTGCAATCACCATGCAACTCTGATTGTCACATGATAACTACGTAGGCTTGTTCTGCAATGCACCCATGTCCCCCAAAATCCTCCTCAACCACACTGCCTCACAAGAAGCAAAGCATGCAAATTTGTACTCGGCCTCGGTAGAAGAAAGAGCAACTATGGGTTGCTTCTTGTTGACCCATGACACAACTCCAAATCCAAGTGAGAAACAGTACCCTGTCATTGATCTCCTACTGTCCACGTCTCCTGCCCAATCCGAGTCACAGAATCCGGTCAAGATGTTGCCCTTGGTATAGGTGATGCCATAATCAAGTGTGCCTTTGATGTATTTCAGCACCCGCATCCCTGCCCTCCAATGGTTCTCTCAGGGCTTATCGAAAAACCTGCTTAGTACACCAGTTGCAAAACTGATGTTCAGCCGTGTGTTGCACAGGTAAATCAAGCTACCCACATGCCTTCTGTACTTCGCTTCGTCCACCAGTGGTGATGAATCCTTGTTTGAGAGCTTTGCGTCAACCTCCATAGGGGTACCAACTGTCTTGCACTCAGCCATGCCAAATGTCTTCAGTATCTCTCCAGCATACTTTAGCTATGAAATGAAGATCTGTTTCGGCTCCTGCCAAACTTCAATCCCCAAATAGAAAATGCATCAGTCCGAGGTCTATCATTTCAAACTCTCTTCCTAGCAAATGCTTCGTCTGCGAGATCTTCTCTTCATGGTTACCTATTATGACAAGGTCGTCCACATAAAGGACCACGATCATACACCTGCCTCCTTCTCTGAAGATATACAAATTTGCATCAGATGGGCTCCTCCTGAACCTGTTTTGTAGAAAGTAGGCATCAATTCGCTGGTACCACGCTCGTGGGGCCTGTTTCATCTCGTAAAGTGCCTTCTTTGGTTTACAGACTTTACCTTCCAAACCGGGGATCTCAAAACCTGGTGGTTGTTCCACATATACCTCCTCCTTGAGATCTCGATTCAGAAAGGTGGATTTCACATCCATGTGAAACACGGGCCAACTTCCCTAGGCAGCTAAAGCCAAAACACTACGAATTGTGGTTAGTCGAGCTATGGGAGCAAAAGTATCTTGATAATCAAAACCATGTACCTATGCAAATCCTTTTGCCATGAGCCAAGCCTTGTACTTATCCAATGTGCCGTCAGACTTGTACTTGGTCTTGTACACCCACTTGGTTTCGATTACCTTTGCGTTTTGGTGGTCGATCCACAAGGTCCCAAGTGTTGTTGTTCATTATGGAGCCATACTCCGACTGCATAGCCTCCATCCACCTATCATTGCCCTGTGCCTCTTCAAGACACTTGGGTTCATCAGCACGGATCACTTCTATCATCAAAGCATAGTTGACCAAGTGTTCCTGCGCCGAGCCTGCGCCCTTCTTTGCTCCTCTAATCTCTTGGACCGGCGGTGTTCGGATGGTTCCTCCTCAATTGCTGGAGGTTCTCTGCCATCCAAAAGCTACTTTACCCACTTCGGGAATGGCCGTTGCCGTTGTGGTTCTGCAGGCTCTTCTTCATCTTCTTTGTCTTGAATCCTCCCAAGCACCGTTGGGGGAGTTCGGTTTGCTACTGGTGGCGGTACTGGATGGATATCCTGGTCTTGGTTGTCTGGGAAGGAAGCATCCTCCTCCAATTGATGCAGCTGTTCTGAGAAGACCACATGGCGACTTGCAATTACCTTCTTGTTAATAGGGTTATAGAGACAGTAACCCTTCGCCTCTTCACTGTAGCCCAAGAAAATACACTTCCGGCTCTTCGGTTCCCAGTTGGTCTTGGTAGCATCAGGGACATGCACAAAACAGTCACATCCATAAACTCTGAAATGTGCAGCTAAAGGTTTCTTACCAAAAAAGGCTTGCAGTGGAGTCATCCCATTCACAGCCTTCGTGTAGCTATGATTCAAGATGTAAACTGCAGTGTTACATGCTTCAGCCCAAAAAGTCTTTGGCAAATCTTTCCCTTTCATCATACTCCGGTGCATTTTGCAGATGATGCGCATCTTGCATTCTGCTACTCCATTTTACTGTGATGTATGTGGCGGGGGTTTTGCCTCTTGATTCTGTGACTTTTGTAGTAACTTTTGAATTCAGTTGATGTGAACTCTCCACCTCTGTCTGATCTCAACTTCTTCACCTTCCTCCTCGTTTCTTTCTCGACCATTACATGCCATTCCTTGAACCTACTAAAAGCCTCGTCTTTAGTCTTTAGGAAGTATATCCATATCCTTCTACTGTAGTCGTCGATCAGCGTCATGAAGTAGTAGGAACCACCCAAAGCTTCCGTCTCCATCTTTCCACAGAGGTCCATGTGAACGAGCTCTAGAGGAGCCTTTGCCCTACTGGCCTCTTTAGGAAAGGGATGCTGATGCTGCTTGCCCATCATGCAAGCTTCACATACATCGCGTAGATATGAAATTTCTGGTAGGTCTGCAATCATTCCACTTTTATGCATCTCCTTCAAAGAACTAAGGTTTAGATGACCAAACCTCTCATGCCACAGCTTAGTGTTCTTCACATCCACCACTGAAAGCTGAGAGTTCGTAAATGTTGTTGCACCGAGCACCTTTACTAACGACCTTCCCTTGAAGATCCAGAATCTGTGCACCATTCTTATTGAATTGAACTTTGAGGTCCTGATCTATGATCGCGGAAACGGACAACAAGTTCCTCTTGATATTTGGCACATAAAGAACATCGGACAACTGTTTTACAACTGATCCATCTGACTTGAGAGCAATCGTACCTTTTCCTTTTGCTAGACATTTTGCATCATTGAGGACTGCTACCAGGATGTCATTCGCTATCAGCTGTAGAGAGGTATACCAATCCTTCCGATTGGTCATGTGGCATGATGCACCACTGTCAATGATCCACGATTCATCTGCAAGTACATGAACTACCTCCGTGCAAATCTCCTCAATTGCGATGAACAACTCTATTGGTACTGCCTGCGCGTTGTTGCTGGACTCTTTCTTTACTCCGTTCTTCTCATCTGTAATCTTCTTTCGGTACTCATTCTGCTTGTGCCCTGCCTTGTTGCAGTAGAAGCACTTAATCTTCTTCTTTCTCTTTTTATCATCAGAAGAAGATGGGTTACCAGAGTCCTTACCCTTACCTTTCTTTGATCTAGTCCAGAAAGCCGAATCTTCTCCAGTCCTTGTCTTTTGATGCATCTCCTCCTCCAGAAGCATCGTGCTGAAATCCTCAAAGTTGAGGGGTGGATTTCTATTCTGTGTATTCAGTGCCGTAACAAGACCGTCGTACTTTGGTGGGAGAATCCGTATGCACCTTCGTGCTAGATTCTTGCTGGTGATGGTGATGCCAATTGCAGTCATCTGATCGCGCAGATTCTTTACCCTGGTGATGAACTTCTCTGCCGCTTCAGACTCAGACAACTTCTCATTCGCGAGTTGAGTCTCGAGATTCTGAATTCACGTCTGATTCGTGGTTTTGTACTGATTTTTTAACACCGTCCATGCCTTCTCCGCTGTGGTAACATGTTGAATTAACGCCATGACGGAATCACTAACACTGCAGATAATAGAACACAACGCATCTACATTTCTTCTTGTCCACACGAGAATCTCATCCACAGTTGGTACTATTTGTTGTCCTGCATTGGCTAGATCCGGTCTCGCAACTGGCCTCATGTCCACCCCAGTAGCAGTGTCCTAAAGCTCGTATGCGCTTAGGATGGTCTTCGTCTTGAACTTCTAGAGTGGATGGTTAGAGCCGTCCAACTTTTCACTTTTGCTGAATGGTGGGATTCGCAGTCTTGCGGGCTGGGCCATCTCTCACAATCTGCTCGCAAATAGAAACAAACTACCAAATCTTCTTGCTAGAGTCTAGGCTCTGATACCATGTAAGAAAATAATACAATGTTTGTGCTCAACAGATAACAAAATCTCGTATGCAAGAGAGAAAACAAGATAGTATGGAGAATAAAAAATTTGATTACTGTAGAACTGATACAATAGATGGCGCTGCCTCCCAACCATGCGCTCATGTGAAAGAAGCTTCGATGGCATGCTGGGAACAGTAGAAGACGGAGGTTGGATGCTAAGGAATCAGGGTTGCTGTAGCCAGTGATGAAATGGGCTTCACGGGCTTGCTCTTATATAGCCACCAGTCATAGTTGGTTAGGCTCAATTGGGTGACCGACCCAGTCTGCCCAAAACGGTCGACTGGGGGTCAAACCTGAAATAGGCCACCGACCATACGATAGAACCGGTGCGCAAAACAAAGCAACCTACGGTCGTCGTTCGGCCCAGAGCCATCCGAGATCATCTGAGGCTCCAAACGGGCCTCGCAACCTGAGAGTGGGCTGCTCCAGGAAATGCTCAGTCTACCCTCAGTGTAGTCAGTCAAGGGATGCCTTCCCACACTTGCATGTAGCCTAGTTGGCGGTGTGCCAACTCTATCTAAAGCCGTCTAGCCATCAGGCCACACATGGCCCCCATCTGATGTCCAAACCAGGACCTACTAGATAACCAAGCTACTCAAATGCCTTCTCCTCATATGGGGGGGCTTACAAGTAGAGTTAGCTGGTTCCCGCGTAGTTACACGAGAGTGGAGCATTGATATCTAACAAGGCCTAATGGTGGAAGAGATGATGAACAAGGGAGAGGAGGGCTCCTTTTATAGAGATTTTGTTACCCTCCTTCACCCATTTACAATTGCTACCTGTAGATTCCTTTCTGCATCAATCACATAAGTTGGTATGTCACCATCCATGTCCTTTTTGGCTACTCTTGCCATGTGTCCCATCAAAAGATGCTCAAGACTCTTAAAATATTGAAAAAGTCAAGAGCCTCCCCACATGGAGCCCATAGGGACCCTCTCTTTTCCATATGTCCACATCCTCCTTATTCCACATAGGAATTCTAGAAGGATTCCTCTTGAATCCAGACTCCTCCACATGCCTTCCACACGCTTGGCATGTGGCCTCTCTTATATTATTGGAACACATGGACATGAGCCCACCTCTTTATATGACTCACTCTTCCTATTTTCTAACTCTTTTCTAAAAACCCCATAATATCCCATACACAAATAACTCTCACCCCATACCAAGGTATTTATCATTCATACACATGGTATTTACAATGATCCATTCCACTCATCCTCTCAATCCCATATAATATCTTAGAAAATAGAGATGAGTGAGTGCCGCTAGGCTATCACTTGATACTCAAACTCTTATTAAGCATAGAGAAAAACAATACCAATGCTAAATAAAAAATATCAATTTTTGGCGTCACTGTGTGTGTATGTATGCACGCATGCATGTGAACACATGAGAGAGAGAGAGAGAGAGAGAGAGAGAGAGAGAGAGAGAGAATGTCTAAATATTTTTGAAATGATGCTTTCTTTTCATTTCATGGATTTCCATGTTGCAATGAATTTCATACATAAAGACCATCATCATTGAGGGACACAAATCCTCTTGAAGGAATTTATGGCAAATCATAATTGCAAGACATGAATTTTGCTACAAACGATTACAAAATCACATTATAAAGGAAATAATATTGTGATATCAAAGTTGTATAATGTTAGGTAATAGATTTGATTTACTGAAATCTCAAGGAGAGATATAACCCATGCTCATACCATCCACAAAGTCAAGTATGAAATTGTGATCCACATGAGTGCCTGTTCGAATGTCTTTAATTTGGGTATCTGAATTATAATTCTCAGATCTACCCAACACATCATACAAATCATTTGATATGCATGTATTGCATAAGACACATGCACCTATTGCCTTCTAAAAATTTGCCAAGCATGCCAAACAATAGCTATGCTCATATGAAAGTGTGTACCATCTAGTGCTACTATTAAAAGGATCATGGCATACTGGATGTATAGGACCATCTGGATTGATCATTAGTGCAATTGGTAGAGTTGATGGTCTTCTTACTTCTAGTCTCACCATGTCATGATCAAAATAAAAAACACGACCCCCATTATCAATGTGTTGTAATGAAATCCTCGCATCTTTAGCAGCATGTGAAAAGTGTTGAGCTATCAGTACTTGCTCTTTTAATTATATTTCCAATCATTGTACTTGAAAATATGTACTCTTTGTTGTTTTTCATTTTTGAATTTTCTCTTGCAAGGATAAGATTTATTTTTGAAGATTTAAAATCTTGACATTCAATTGCACAATCATTCCTTGATGTACTTGATCCTTTTTTTCAGCTTCACTAGTCACTTCATGGAGTGCATCACACAACAAGATAAAAGGAGATGTAAGTGTTGTTGTATTTGGGGATGCTTTCCTACTTGCACAATTTAACTTTTTATCATCATTATGTTGTTCAATTTTTGCATTACATATCTCATCCTCCAATGCATGCTCTATGTATGGTGTATCCTTGGGGGGGTCACTTAGTGTAATATGTCTATATCATGTGCATTTAAGGCCCCTTTTATGAATCCTTATGTAGCCTAGTTTTAGCATTTCTATACACCCCCTCTGTAAAGTTTTGCAAAATTTGTAAATTCCCTAATGTAAATATATATTTTTTCTAGAGGAATTTTAAATATTTTTAAATATATTTTTTTCCTAGAGGAATTTTAAAAGTCCTTATCTGAGAGATACATGACTAAATTTATGGACACTTGAGAGGATATATGAGAGAATCAAGACACAAGATATCTATATATATCTACTGAAGAGATGGGTGGGATAGAAGAGATTCATGATGACACAAAGGAAGAGCACAAGTGAAACCAAACGCATGTGTATTGAAATGAAGTGAGAACCTCCCTTGTATAGAGTGGAGAGGAAGGTGTCCTAGATCATAGGCACCTCCCCTACATCAGTGGCAATCAGCCCCTACATCATAGGATTTGCCTAAATCAAAGGAACCTCTCATGTGGGGGCCTTTGCATTACATCATCACTCGTGTCATGGTCCAACACCTCATAGCACTAGGTGTTATTCTACTACACACACACATACACACACATGTGACTCCCCTAGATGCACACATGCACCTTAGAGCAAGCCCTTGATCACATTTATCCCAACATACCCCCCCTCAAGGGTTTGCCTCTTGCTATGTCAAGGATACATCTAGTCACATAGTTTCTCATGCCATCTCATGGTGGTCAATGATAAATCTATGGCTAGGATCTCATGCTAGAGCAAAGGTGCCCAAGGGTCAAGGTTTACAAAAATGAGATAGACTAAACACATATCACATGGCCTACATAATATGGTGACCAGAGGTGATTTACAAAAGACAAAACACATAACATTCTTTTTGGAATACTATTCCAGGCAGAGAACCCCAAAAATTAACCAAGTGATGATAAATAAAGTTCAAAAGACAAAGTGCTCAAAAGGCATAGTCTTTATCTTCTACCACAAAGTTTGATTATTCATTTATCGATGGACTTCTCTCTTCAACCACATTTGCCATGTTTTTCTTCTTCTCATTGGCAAAACTTCTCTGAATGATTGTTCTTGCCACAATAAGTGCAAGGATGGATTATGTAGCAATCTTTTTCAAGATGATTGGTCTGTTGCATGCCTTGTACTTGCTCTTTGATGAAACTTTGCTGCAAGTGCTTGTGTGTGCACTTCACCCATTATTGAAGAGTTCTTTTTCTCTTCCTCTTGTAAAGCACTGATGATGCCCTCCAGTGTGGGTTGGGGAAGATTCTTCAAAGTAGTCACAACATAATCATAGTGTTGAGGCATACTCTTGAAGAGCACAGCCATAGCATCATCTTTAGTAACTGGAGAGTTGATTGAGGCCAATTGTGTCATAAGACTCCTCAAAGTATTAACATGAGCTACAACATTGTCTCCATCCATCTTAAGTTCAAAGAACTTAACTTTCAAATTCAACTTAAAAGTGTGAGAGCTAGCACCAAATAACACATCTAACTTATGCCAGGCCTCAAAAGGGGATTCCAAATCTGAAATATGATGCACATAATCATCTCCCAAACCTAATGCAATTATTGCATAAGCTTTCTCTATCCTTTTAGCATTTGCATGTGTAGTTGAAGAAGAGTCACTTGCCTTCCCTTTACCTTTGGTTGTGGTGGATTCACCTTCTTGAGATGATTGATTCCATTACTTGACCAAGTACCACAAATTCTCTTTCATAAGCACAAATTTGATTTTCATTTGCCAAGTGTGAAAACCTTGGCCATTGAACTTGTCTACCATAAAGGTATGACAAAATATGAAGAGGGGAGAGGAGAAGAGTGGAGATGAGGAGAGAGGGCACAGCTAGAGAGCACACCACAAATGACTAACTGTACACTAGAATTAGTTGAAAAAATAGAATATATACAAACCCTTTTAGGGTTAGGGTTAGGGAAGCTAACCCTTTCCTTTATAGCACTCTATAAGGTTAGTGCTATGCACATATGATCACGTGATGGTGCTATGCACACATGATCACATGATGTTGAGCGTGAACTCTCAACACCTTCCCTCAAGATCAACATCATGAAGTAGGCCTTCCCTCAAGATGATGATTCTGGGGAATAGAAGAAGGACTGAGCATTACATTCCATCACACCCCTTTAATGGGAATGTCCTTCCTCTGCATCAAACCAAGAGCTAGTCGGTGTTTCTCGAATAGCTCTTTACCGAGGGGTTTGGTAAAGATGTCTGCAACATTTTCTTTGCTATCACAATGCTGCAGTGTGATGTCACCAAGTAACACTCTTTCTCTGATGAAGTGCTCTCTGACATCAATGTGCTTTGTTCTGGAGTGATATACTGGATTTTTGGCTAATGCTTGAGCCGATTGATTATCACAGTATATTGTTGTTGGCTTTGACTCATCAAAGTAATCTGTTTCTGACAATAGTCTTCTGAGCCATATAGCCTCACATGCACCTGTAGTGAGTGCTCTATATTCTGCTTCAGTCGAAGACAAAGAAACAGTTGGCTGTTTGTTTGACAACCATGATATAGCACCTTGACTAAGGAAAAATGCATATCCCTGTGTCGATCTCCTGGTCTCATGATCTCCAGCATAGTCACTATCACAGTATCCATGCAACCGTGGATGACTTCCTCTGTATTCTATCCCAAATTGTCTTGTACCTCTGATGTATCTCAAGACTCTTTTGGCTGCATTCCAGTGAGACTGTTTTGGATTTGCCATAAATTGTGCTAGTGAGCTTACTGCATAACAAATATCTGGCCGTGTGATTGTCAGATATATAAGAGATCCAATGAGTTGCCTGTAGTATCTGTCATTGACTGTAGGCTTTTCTGATCAGATCATCTACGTACAAAAGTGCAATAGTAATATCTTCCTGTGAACTTTGTAGTAGAGAGTATGATCTGCATTTGACTTCATGTATCCCAGATCAGCAAAATACTTGTCAATTCTGCTGTACCAACTTCTGGGGGCTTGTTTTAAGCCGTAGAGACTTTTCTTGAGATGGCAAACCTTGTTCTCCTGTCCTGGTTCAACATAACCGGCTGGTTGTTGCATGTAGACGTCCTCGTCTAGATAACCATTGAGAAATGCATTCTTGACATCGAGCTGATACACATTCCATTTACTGAGTGTCGCTAGTGATATCAAGAACCGTATGGAATCCATCTTTGCTACTGGAGCATAAGGCTCATCATAATCTTGACCATATTGTTGTGCAAATCCTTTTGCAACTAATCTGGCTTTGTATCTCTGAATACTGCCATCTGGATTGTACTTCACTTTGTATACCCATTTGTTGGCTATGGCCTTCTTTCCTGGTGGAAGGTCGCATAATTCCCAAGTGTTATTTTTATACAAAGCATCCATTTCCTCATTCATTGCAGTTTGCCATTCTGGCTTATCTACTGCGTCTTCGAAGTACACTGGCTCTTCTGTAGCCATGATGGTAGTCATAAGAGCATAGTTGGTGGTTTCCACCTGAATTGCTTTGCCTTTCTGAGCATATGTCAATCTGACTGGTGGTCTGCTTTCCCTAGTAGACCGTCTGAGCTGCTGTGACACTGATTGGGGTGTTGCTGGCAATTCTTGCTCTTCTTCATCAACCTGTTCTGTAGATGACTGTGAAGTCGATGCTTCTATCTCCTGTGTAGGTGAGGTTTTCCATTCTGATTCCTCATCGAAGATTACATCTCTGGAGATAATGACTTTGCAGTTGATGGGATCATACAATTTGTATGCTTTACTTTCTTCACTGTAGCCAACCATGATGCATTTGCGTGACTTCGCATCCAATTTCCTGCGATGATCATCATGTATGTGGGCATATGCTATGCAACCAAATATGCGGAGATGCCCAATGCGGGGCTTGTGTCCAGTGAATGCTTCATAAGGAGTCATACCTTGTATCGGTTCAGTAGGAAGCCGATTAAGCAAGTAGTTAGCTGTAGCTATTGCTTCTGCCCAATACTGATTCGGAAGATGCTTTTCACTAAGCATTGCTCTAGCACTGTCTGCTAAAGTCCCATTTTTCCTTTCAGCTATTGCATTTTGCTGAGGAGTATCTGCACATGTGAATTGTCTTCGAATGCCGTGAGTTTTGCAAAAGTTCATGAAGGCTGAAGACATGTATTCACCTCCTCTGTCTGATCTCATGACCTTGATCTTTCTGCCTGTTTGGTTTTCTACCATGGCTTTGAATTCTTGAAATCTGGCAAACACTTCAGATTTCTCTTTCAGAAAGTAGACCCAACAATATCTGCTGTAGTCGTCGATGAAGGTCAAGTAATAAAGTGAACCATTGATGCTGCGGGTCTGGGCATAACCCCATACATCTGTATGAATCAAATCAAGAATACCTCGTGCACGAGAGGTACTTCTGACAAAGTTGGTTCGCTTTTGTTTGCCGAAGCAGCATGCTTCACAAACTTTTCCAAGAAACTGTAGCTTCGGAATCCCAATTGCCATATTTTGATTCCTTAGATCTAACAAGTACTTGAAGTTGACATGACCATATCTCTTATGCCATTTTGCAGATAGTGGCATCTGTTGCATTTGAGCTGACATGGCATGCTTATCTGGTACTGTAGCTAGCATCCTGTACAAGCGTCCTTCCTTGACACCTTTTGCTACTAGCTGACCTCTTTTGGATTTGTCTCTGATAGTGCATTCATCACCGTCGAAGATGACTTTGTAGTTGTGTTCCGTCATTTGACCTACTGACAAAAGGTTCTTGCTGAGCTTCGGAACATAGAGCACATCTTTGACTAATCCTTTTGTACCAGTGAAATTGTTCATAGGGATAACACCTGTCCCTTGAACCGGATTCGGTGTATTGTCTGCTGTGTAGATGACATTCTTTTGACCTTCTAATGGCTTCATTTCTGTGAACCATTCCTGATGATTTGTCATATGAGATGATGCACCGCTGTCGATGTACCAAGGATCCTGTTCCACTTGGTCGACTTGATAGCTGAAATCCTCTTTGGGATTGAAATCAGTGTCTGGGTGCATTATTGTATCAGTCTGATGCAATTCCTCACTTGCAAGAAACATATTCCCATGTTCATTTGCAAAATGACTGTGACTAGAATGTCCACCACGATGATTTCCTCTTCCTCGAGAATTCCCTCGATTATTGCTGGATTGACCGCCTTGGTCATACTGCTTCTTGCGGCAATCTCTTTCATAGTGTCCAAACTTGTGACAATAGTTGCATTGAATGTTTGACACATTGGTGGATGCATTCCCTCGTCCTTGGAATCTTCCTCTGTTGGAATGATTTCCTCTTTGCTGATTTTGATGTTGCTGAGGATGCTGCTGATGCTGATGCTGATTCTGATTTTGATTTTGACCACTTTTCTGATATGATCTACCTCTGTTTCTACCTTTGCCTCTGCTTCTGTCTGAAGCTGTGAATGCCTGATCATTAGAATGACCTTTACGTGCTTGAATGGCCTGAGTCCTGAGTTCTTCACCAAGTAGAACTGACTGAAGTTCTTCCAGTGTTGGAATTTGCCGTTGGATGGCAATACTCTGGACTAGATTCTCATATCCCTCTCCTAGTCCATTCAGGATTACTTGAACCATTTCTGCGGGATTCATAGTCTCTCCTGCTGCTGCAAGTTGATTGTTGTAGTCTTTGATGCGGAGTACATAAGCATGACCAGTTTCATTGCTGTTGCGGAAACTCTGGTTGATCTGGTTTCTCAAGGTGAGAATCCTGGATGTGTTCTTGGACTCGTAGAGAGCTGCGAACATATCCCATGCTTCTTTTGATGTCTTGACTGTGTTGAGCTGTGCTAGCATGACATCTTGCACATTCTGCTTGATCAGGTGATAGGCATACTTGTCTTTCTTATCCCATTCTGCTTGAGCTCGGGCAATGGCAGGATCTGCTACTGGTGCGGAAACTGTTTGTGTAGATGTAGATCCCGATGTAGATCCCGTTGCTGGTGCTGTGACAACAGATGGAGTAGAGCTACTGGTGGCTGGATCTGCCAATGGTCTAGGTATGGATCCATCAACATACTCCCATTTGTCCTGAAGCACAAGAATGGTTTCCATTCGGTATTTCCATGTACCGTAATTGGAGTTGTCTAACTTAGCAGATGCCTCCAGATTGAGGTTGCTAGTCGACATGGTGCAAACAATGTACTCAAAAAGTGTCCTGGAAAACTCTGTATGAATCAACTGCAAATACACTGAAGATGCCAAGTGAAATCTCTGTACCGTCGGTGAAGATAGAACTGCAGTAAATAAGATCTGACCTGTATTACAAGGCTTGTGGCAATGATGCCGGGAATAGCCAAGAGGCTTTACAAGGCTGAAAAATGATGTGCACGATGCCGTGAGATAGCCAAATAGGCTTTACAATGGTGGCATGTGTGTGTGAAATCAAGTGCTATCTGCCCACTGAATCAATCTGCAATGCCTCTGAACTCTGAAGTCTGCTCACTGAACTGATGAACGTAAGATTTCAGGTAATGTAATGATGTGAAATCGGATGTGAGCGTATGGACTGACTCCGAGTAGGTACTAGTCGGGAATTTCGGGCATGGCTTAGATTGGCAACTTGGGGAATTCAAAGCGTCCCCTCTATGGCGATCTAGTCTACTCTGATCTAGATCTAAACCAACCGTCGATCGATGAAAGAGCAGCAAATAATTCCTTTTCTTTTGTTCTTTTTAAGTGCTGGGTCAGATGCGTCGATGTAGAGGCAAATGTGCGTGAAGGAAGTGGTTTTGTCGGCGAGGCTCAAATGTGAGTGTAACTTGCGCCAAAATGTGCGCGTGATGTAACGAGCGCGTAGAGCACGAAAAATCGAGCGACTTTCCTTTTTGGAGCACCCTCAAATTCTTCCTGGATCAAGAGATATGACTTGATCTAGGTGGAGGGGCAAAAGGAGTGCAAATGGTGCTCAATGATGATGTGTCACTGTGAGTCACATGCAGTGCTGATGTGGCACTGTGCTTAGCAAGAGGTGTGCCAGTGAAGCTCTGTGCTGAGGTGGCAGTGCTGAGGTGTCACTGATGACGTGGCACTGATGACGTGGCAATGATGACGTGGCACTGATGACGTGGCACAGATGATGTGGCACAAATGACGTGGCAGATGACGTGGCAGATGACGTGTCACTGGTGACGTGGCTGATGACGTGTCACTGATGACGTGGCAGTCGATGCTGACGTGGCAGCCGGTGATGACGTGGCAGTAGGTGCTGACGTGGCAGTCGGTGATGACGTGGCAGTCGGTGCTGACGTGGCAGTCGGTGCTGACGTGGCAGTCGGTGATGACGTGGCAGTTGACGTGGAGTGATGACGTGGCAGCCTATCTGCCACGTGTCGCAAGGTGAGTGTGTGCTCTATCCTCCACGTGTCGCCTCGTGGGCCGCCGGAATCTGGGAGATGCCGACGGAATCTCGAAGATTCCGTCGTCGTTTTCGTTAGAGAGTCTGTGGCTTCGTTGAGGAGTTGGAGCAGTTGCGTAGACGTTGCGATAAAGGCTCTTCTCCAGGCTCCCTTCCTCCCGCTCCAGGGCAGGCTCCCTCGATGGATAACCTCCAGGAGGTCCTCCACCAGCGTCGCGCCCGTGCCCGCGCCTCCTCCGTCCACTCGCTCGCTCAGGCTGGCGACGTCGCTACCTTGACGAAGACGCTTTGGAGCTACAGCAATCTGTGAACTACTTGTCTCGTCGGTGAGGCTGAGGAGCTACAGGTCTGCAGCTCATTTCTTTCTTTGCTGCTACCCGTGAAGGAGCTGATCGTTGAGAGATGGCGCTGCAAGGTAGACGCAGTTACGAGAAGTCTGATGCAGAGAAGGCGGTTGTTGATGGGAGGCTAGAGCCGCCTTGCTGTTGTAGAGGCATTTGAGTAGCATAAAGCTTCCATTTGGTCTAGCATTGGAGGCTCGATGGACCCGTGGGCGTGGCGTTCGTTGGAGGCTGGGCGCTGGAGAGCCTTCGTTTGGAGCTAGGTGCTGCTGTTGCAGTTCCGTTGAAGAGCCTTCGTTTGGAGCCTTGGAGCTGTTTGCTGAATACGTTGTAGGAGGCGCAAATTCGAGCCTTAGGTAGAGGTTTGCTAAGAGAACCTTTTGGCCCTTGAGCTGTTGTAGGAGCTCTGTAAGTCGCAGAGTTGCTTTGTTGATGAGATCTCTTCCTATCTCTCAGAGAAGAAAGCACTCATGAACCTCTCACAAAGTAGATCTCTATCACTCAATGGAGATCCCTCATAAAGAAACTCTCTCACAAGAATGAACACTCAAAATCTCTCTCAAAATGGATAGACGGAAATTTTCTTTCAAATGATAGATGAAGATCTCTCACAAACTCTTGAAGGAGATGAACGGAAATTTCTCACCAAATGGACGGAATTTTCTCTCAACGGAAGTGAAGGGAAGGATCTCACAATCACTCAAGAGAACTCTCAATCTCACAATCTCTCTCACACTCTCAAGAATCACAACGTCTCAACGGAAGACAAGGGAGCTCTGATACCATGACAAAATATGAAGAGGGGAGAGGAGAAGAGTGGAGATGAGGAGAGAGGGCACAGCTAGAGAGCACACCACAAATGACTAACTGTACACTAGAATTAGTTGAAAAAATAGAATATATACAAACCCTTTTAGGGTTAGGGTTAGGGAAGCTAACCCTTTCCTTTATAGCACTCTATAAGGTTAGTGCTATGCACATATGATCACGTGATGGTGCTATGCACACATGATCACATGATGTTGAGCGTGAACTCTCAACAAGGTAGCCATGAGAGGGTCTTACCTTTATCAGGCAGTGTCTACTCTCTTAAAAAATGACTAATCTTGCTGAACTAATAAATCTCCCTCACCATATAAATGTAGATTGCTAGAGAGAAACTCAAAAAAGCCTAGTTGCTTAGTATAAGTATAACTAGTTGGCTTTTCCTTCACAAGTTTTGTTACCTTCCTATTGACATATCTAGGTGCTTGTTTCTTCTTCTTTGATTTCACATATGAAGCATTGGAAGATGAAAAAGAACTAGTCATTATTAACCAAGAATTTTCTGTCAATAAATCATCTCCAAGCTTGCATCAAGCATCCAACAACCAAAAAATGCCCAAAATTGTAGTGGAAAAATAGAGTAACTTGGAGGGCTTGATTCAAGTTCTATGAAGCATAATTGAGAGGGCTTTCAATGTGCATTTGAAGACCTTATACCAAAGATCATTCATCTAGGAGGATTGCGAAAAAAACAAGCAGCATTGCTCATGATAGTAGCGCCTTCTCGGACTAGTCTTTTGCTAAATGCTTAGCAACCACTAGACCGAATGAGCTCAAATTTTGACACAACACTCCTTTAGTAGTCGCCCAGCTTTTGCTTGGAGCATTTCTTGAGATATGGCTCTAGCAGGTGGAATTACGTGATAGATCGGCGCACTGTATTTGTGTCAATACGGACAGCAAAGATGAAATGTCGTGCACCCTAGGGGGAGGAAACTTTAGTTTAGAGGGCTCTAGAAATGGCATAGCAGATGGAAAGAACAAGCTCTTGTAAAAAATTTGGAGAAGAGGGGAAGAGGGAGCTTCAAAATGGAGGTGGTGGAGAAGATGATGAGGTGGCACTTTCAAGGTGGATTCTCTAGAACCTAGTGGCTCTGATACCAAATGAAGAGATGGGTGAGATAGAAGAAATTCATGATGACACAAAGGAAGAGCGCAAGTGAAAACAAAAGCATGTGTATTGAAATGAAGGGAGAACCTCCCTTATATAGAGTGGAGAGGAACATGTCCTAGATCAAAGGCACCTCCCCTACATCAGTGGCAATCAACCCCTGCATCATAGAAACTTACTAAATCAAAGAAACCTCCCATGTGGGGGCCTTTGCATTACATCATCACCTGTATCATGGTCTGACACCTCATAGCACTAAGTGTGCTTCTACTACACACACACACACACACACACACATGTAACTCCCCTAGATGGACACATGCACCTTAGAGCAAGCCCTTGATCACATTTATCCCAACATCTACATCATTTACACTAATATAGAATAGAAGAGAGTTGATGTGAATGAAAAAGTAGCCATTGTGATAGAAAGCATTTAGAGGAAGCTATGTTTGCTTTCTAGACATCAACATGGACCAATTGTGACAAAGAAAACATGTCATAAACAAATCTACAACCAACAGAGTGGGAAGTCAATCTCAGGGGTGCACTACTATGAAACCCTATGTATCACGTGCATTCAAAGGGTATTAAAAAAATCCCTCAACTAAAATTTCTCCCATAATAAAAAGGGTGCGTACATATTATGAGCGGTAACCCTCAAGTAGATTATCCGAGGGCTGGAAGTAAAGATTAGCTATATTGGTTGAAAGTGAAGATTGCACGCTAACACTTTATTTTGTTTAGATACTCCATCTTTTATCGTTTACCATATTGGTCCCACCTCAAGATCAATCACCTGCTCGATCCCATGCATATCTTCAAGAATGTGGCATCTACCATTTGGGAGCATTTGAATGGGACACGAGATTCGGCAGGCATAAGGGAGGATCTACGTACCACAGGTAGGATGCGTGAAGCTTGGCCTCAAGAGAGACCAAATGGGCGTGTTTTTTTACCTCGTGCACCGTGGATGTTATCAAAGCTAGAGATGGCGACGGTGAAGCGTGCTATTACTACAATTCGTACTCCCACTGGATGCATGAGGTGTTTGAAGGGAGCCTTTACAAAGAGCAAGAAAAGAGGTGTAGAGCAATTATAAGGCTTGAAATCTCATGATTGGCACAAGATGCTCCAAGTAAGTATTTTATATGCATAATATCTTTTTCCTTTCAAATTTGTGAGTGAATAGCTATAAGCAACTAATCAACCACCTCCTCGTGGGTTCAGTTCATACTACCTACTAGCATTTCACGTAGTGCATCAAAGGACATGAAAGATTGTATTTACAAGATGGGCGAGCTTGTGAGGTATGTGAGCTCAAAGGAAATAGATCCCACCACGCTTGAGAATGCTCGAGTTATGTCAGTGGAGGCGGTTTGTTTAGTGGAGGAGACATTTCCACGTTCTATTCTCACAAGCCAACTACATCTCATAGTGCATTTGGTGGATGAGATTGCTATATGCGGTACTATACATGCACGATGGTTGTTCTTCCTCGAGCGCTTCATGAAGACCTTGAAGGGCTTCGTGAGACAAAATGCAAGACCCGAAGGTAGCATGGCCGAGGGTTGGTTGGTACAAGAGTCACTTGTATATATTTCTAAGTTTCTTGTTGATGTGGATAGCTCTCTCCCACGACTATGGAGAGATGATGAAGACCTAAGGATGACCTCTATTGTGCCTCAAGGAAGAGGAGGCAACAAAGTAATAGACACGGAGTTGCATAATAGTATCAACCTCTTTTGCGTGCTTAATAGTGATGTGATGAAAAGATGGGTGACAAGATACGAGGATGCAAAGGCAAGAAGACAAGAAGAAAGGGCCCTCTTTCGTACACACCACGGATCTCGTGTGCCATACCCTCAGCGTCTAAGAGCACTTCCAAAGGATATTCATGTGGATTGGCTACTTGATGAAATGGAGAAAGCAGAGAAAGACGAGGGGATGCATATCACAATGGAAGAATGGGAGTATGCTAGGGGATGCATGAGCAAGGTCGGTATATAGAATGTTATGCATAAGTTAGGAGGTTTTTATAATTTAGATTGCTTATTTAATTGATTTTTTCTTGGTGTAGTGCACTATGTTCAATGCTATATGGTGTGAGGGCAAGCATTTTCGAACACAACGGATTGATGATAAGAGAAACACACAAGATTGCGGCGCCATTGCTAGCTTTGAGGGAGCCAATGGAGTCATGGATGATTATTGTGGCATAATCCAAGATATCATTATGCTTGACTTTCGACGCTTCTTTGTGTATGTTTTGGATGTAAAGTGGTTTAAGGACGTGGTGGAAAGAGGCCCTAATGCAACAATCAAACGCCATGCAAGTGGCTTTGTAACTATTGACTCCACAAAGTTTTGGCAAAGTAGGAAGGACACACTAATACTACCGCAACAATGTGAACAAGTACTGTGCACACACATAAAAATACTCGCTTTTAAATATTTGATGCAAGAAAAGTAACATGATTGTATTTGTGTTTGAATTAGGTTGTCTATCAACCAATGGTGGATGATAATAGGTGGTGGCATGTCATACCTATTATGCCACGTTCCAAAGTGATGTATAGTACATTTACTAATATGGAGCGTATGGAGGATGATCATGCCCATGGACGTGATGATGACCGTGATACAAGAGAGGAGGATGATCATGAGATAGGAGATATAGATATTGAGGCCGGCATTACCCGTGAGAACGAGCCTACCATTGGAGATCTTGATTTCGATGAGCACATGAGTGGCACAAGTAGTAGTGGGTTGAATGTATTTGTAGATCTAAACACTTGTTTGGATTTTGAAGTAGATAGTTTGGTAAGGGTTGATCTCATTGATGATGAGATTGAACCGTAGCCCCACAATTGATATTGGCAAAACTATTTTACATATTGTCTCATTCTCCTCATTTCCCTTAATTCTTGTATATGTGGGCTTGCAAAAAATTATGTGCTTTGGTAATCATGGGCAATGTTTGGAAAGCAATGATGTACACCAAAATCTCACTTTCTGTATTCTCTGGATCGCGTCTAACCCTGCGTTTAAATGCGCGTCTGAGTCTCAGTGTAAACGCGCAAATACACGCGCAAATAGACGCGCTAATAGACGGGATGTTAGACGGGCCCGTATTTTCTCAGGTCTAACGCGCAAATAAACGCGGTGATTGACGCGCAAATAGACGAGCGTTTAGCCGCGCCTATAGACGCGCCCGTAATTTCTCTTCTAGAGCAACGCCTATAGACGCGCCCGGTATTTTGCGCGTCTACCAAGCGCGTCTATAGTTGCTTTGTGTTGTTGTGCAAGTGAGTTTGGTTCCGTCGAGACTCGGTTCTCCGGCTACGAGTGGTCAGCGTAGTCCCGCGCAGTCCCCAGCTACGAGTGGCCAGCGTACGAGCTCCACACAACAGGGTGGCAGGCGTAGTAGTAGGGAGAGCGGTGGCGGATGCATGGCACAGTGCTTTGGGCCATGTGGCGGTGAGGCCGAGGATGATGATTCCGATGATTTGGACGTGCCTCTGGGTGATGGTACGATTTATTATGACATCACCCAGATAGGAGGCATCTTGATGGATGCGCGGGGGAAGGATGTAATGGCCTTCGTGTGCTCTGTAATTGCTAACAATTACAGAGATTGCTTTATCCACTATAAAGACCACCCAAAGAGGTTGGCTGATGAGACCCTCGCTACTGTTCGCTCTAGGTATCCTAACCCCTCCAATCGCCAGTACACAGATAAATGGGCCAAGTCAAAGATTGTTACGATACTTAGTAATAAAAGATCTTCCCTTAAGAGGCAGGCACTAGCGGAGCTTGCTAGACTTGAGGCAGGTCAACCTCCAAGGGGCCCGCCCCACACCGCTCAGAAGCGTGAGTGAAAGAAGGCAATGAAGTCAGCGAGGGAGGAGCCCAGTCTGCAGCACGTGGAGGCACGAAGGATCCAGATGGAGGAGTATGGGAGCACGCATTTTGGAGCAGGGGGCGTGGAATCATGGGAGGCCCAATTTGTAAGTATTGATCTCAAATTATATTGCTTATGTAGTTTATTAGGAGGTTGGTTGTTTCTTTGTACTAATCCCTCCACAAAGTGTATCGCGGTCATGCAGCTTGAGATCGTGGGCAGATACCCTACTCTAGTGGAGACAGCCTACCACCGCCACCATCGCAGAGGAGATACATGGAGGCACTTCTATGATGACGGGTTGATTACTGAGGAGCAGTATACCCGAGCGACTGGACATGCCCCCGAGGTATTTGAAAGTAATTAAATAATGCCAAAATTATAAGTAAAGATTTGATTTTTCATACATTGATATATGTTGTCCCTTATTTACAGGGCGCCCCTGCACAAGACGACGAGGAAGACGAGGAAGGAGGTGCAGAAGGGAGCGCAAAAGGCAGCGCATCAGGGAGCGTGGAAGGCAGCGAGGATTAGTCGTAGAAGTAGTGCTACTATTCTTTTTTGTACTTAAAGCCATTGGCTTGGCTTCGTGCCTCTTGTATATAGACTCCTCTTATTTTTTGTACTTGAAGCCACATGACATGGCTTAGCTTTCTTATTTTTTGTACTTGGAGCCACATGACGTGGCTTAGCTTCGTGCTATATGTATATACAAGCACTTTTTGAGCTTTCAATTTTATTGCGTTTTGGAGTTGTAATATTTTATTTAGAATTGTAATTAAAATGAGCTTGGCTGTAAGAATTGAATTACAGAATGTGGATATGGGATTCTTGTAACTATATAGCATACACAACATACACAGTATTCTGTAAAATTAAAAAAAAAAAAATGCGCGTCTATCAGCGCGTTTACAAGCGCGTTTGTATTCGCGTCTGTCTGTTCGATATGCGTCTATACGTGCATCTATCAATGCGTGTATTTGCGCGTCTATATAAGCGTGTATAAGCGCGTCTATATGCGCGTAAGTTTGATATATAGATGCGCTAATAGACGCGGGTCTCTTGACGCACAAATAGACGCGCAAATAGACGCGCCCGTAAGTTTTTTATTTAGTTCATGAAACGCGTTTGTGCGCGCGTCTATGGGTGCTTTGTCTTGCTCACCTACACAAGAAGAAAAACAAATAAATGACAAAGTGAAACCATCTTTGAAGTGATTAAATAAAAATGACAGGGAAACAAGGCAGGAACTGTGCAAGGGGGGGAGGAGCTAGAGGAAAGAAACAGCAAAAAGGGGGCACAAAACGTTGGAGAGGAGGCATAGGGCAAAAGCCCCAGGATATAGTTTCGCCAGTGAAACTATTTCACTGTAAGAGTGTGAGTCTCTATCTACTGGGGAGATAACGTGGGAAGAAAGAAAGAGGAAGCAGCAGCTAGAGAAGAAAAGGATTGAACCAATGCTAGCTCTCAAGCATTGTAGGTGCTTCCAAGGTCCAAGATAATAATGAAGCTAAAGATGAAGACAATGAACATGAGACCTTCACACACCTTGGCAGAGAAAAAAAGGCTCCAGACTAGTTTCGCCAACGAAACTATGCAGAGCTAAGCTGGGTGACAAACATGAGACCTTCACACACCTTGGCACAGAAAAAAAGGCTCCAGACTAGTTTCGCCAGCGAAACTATGCAGAGCTGAGCTGGGTGATGAGAAAGCGAAGGTAGGGATGCTGATTATTAAACTGAAGCCACAAAACTCAGGCTTCTGCAGCTCATAAACAAGATTACTGGCCTCCTCCTTGTTCTCCCTGCACAAAATACTCAGCCAAAACGCTAAACAACGCTGTTGAAGAACAAAACTAGAGATATGCGAGACTCGATAGAAAGGAGAAGAGATCAAGCGCCGTCTCTTACCTTCTTGCAGGACTTCTTGACCGGTACCTTCTCACAGGGCTTTTGGACCTCGAATATCTGGGCCTTGGTGACAGAGACTCAGAATACCTAAGATAAAAAAAGACAACGACAATCTGATGAGCATTCGGAAAGCAACGACCGGGCCGAACATTTTCAGCGAAAGGAGAGTCCCGATAATGCTAACCTGCCACGCTTTGGAGAGTCCCCCTACAAGGAGAAAACGTCCGCAAGCAAAATTAGGAACGCCAATGCGCTAAGGGAGCAAGAAAATGGTAGAAAGAAAGCGGAACGATAGATGCTCAAATCACGAAACATAGAGAAATATCGGAACGAAGATCAAACGAAAACATCATAAAAATGAGAAGAAGAAGATGGGCAAGACGAAGAAAGAATCGGAGAACGGAAAGGAGATGTTACCACAAAACTTCAGGCGTCTACGCTCATAAACAGGCGCTCATAAGCTATCCCATGGATGTGGCTTTGCAGTGTGAGAATATTCCGGCGATGACGACAATGACGACAGTAAAGGAGAATAGGCAGGATGAACATTGGAGTGCCTATATATCTCACATGCATTGGGAGATGTTTTGCTCAGCAAAAGCAGAGTCTGCACGGCTTGGCAACAGAGCTCTGCAGCAAGCAAAGGTCAGTGAAGTAAGCAGCAAGCAGTAAGCAGTAAGCAAAGCTCTGCAGCAAGCAATACAACATGGAATACCCTGTAAACGAGAAGTATCGCAAACGTGAGCTAACTGTCTTGCATTTAGCAACAACGATAGCAATAGAAACGAAAACAACGATAGCAATAGAAATGAAAACGTAAGGAGAAATATTAGTTTCTCCTTAGATTTTCGTTTCTATTGCTATCGTTGCCAAATGCAATAGGAAAACAATGAAAACAACGAAAACAACGATAGCAATAGAAACGAAACAAACGATAGCAATTGAGGAAGGATATTGTAGAAATTATATGCTATAATCAACGCTTCAAAAACAAGATCAGACCAAATTTAGAGGACGCCCATGGGAAACAGGGTTGCATGCAATATGCTGTGGAGCTGGAGCGTCCTTGTCTCACATTAGATCGCATGCAGAATGTGGTTGAAATTGTTTGTTGCAACGTGCAGATCCTGATATGAGAAAATGACGGGGGAACTAAAGAGGAGTCGGAAACTTTGAGAAAAGCAATAGTGTAATGGTTTTATAGTATGGGCGTCGGGCCTAATTGCCAGGAAACTGCAATGTTACATTCACAGTCAGCAGAGCATTGACGCTTACATTCTATCAGCAGCAAAACTATCGTTCCAATGCTTCTTGTTACCTTGCAAAATGGCCTCCTCATATAGTTTCGCCATCCAAACTATAGTTTCCCTACTTCTGGTGACCTTGCAAACTGAAGTTCAAATGGCCTCCCCATATAGTTTCACCAAGCAAAACTATAGTTCCAATGCTTCTTGTTACCTTGCAAACTAGAAGTTGCCTTGCAAACTCGCCTCCTCAGATAGTTTCTCCAGCGAAACTCTATAGTTTCTCTGCTTCTGGTGACCTTGCAAACTCAAGTTCAAATGGCCTCTGATGTAGTTTTGCCAGTGAAACTATAGTTTTACTGCTTCCAGTAACCTTGCAAACTCAAGATGAGATGTTTCTTGTTACCTTTCGCTGCTTCTTGTCACCTCCCACATAGTTTTGCCAGCGAAACTATAGTTTTGCTACTTCTTGTTAACTTGTGTTTCGCCAACGAAACTATAATGTCTCTACTTTTTGCTACCACCTTCAATCCATGATTAAATCCATGCGCCTTTTTTTAGATCTAATGATGGCATCATGTCCATCATTTTACTCTCCCAACAATTCCATCTTTTGGTATGATTGTTTTTTGGAGTAAAAATTATAATAAGAATACACACCCATTTAAGGCCTCTTCGGCAAAGGTATCCTAAAGATGATGTTTTCCATTGTTTAAAGTAAAGTACTCACATTGTGATATTTTTCATTTATTAAAACATTGGGCATTTCAAAGTATTATATGATTGAGAGCCCTAATTTGGCCCTTATTCCTTTGGGCCTTGGATACTAGTCTATGTATCTAGTACTTGTCAATCTCAAAGAGTCATTAGCCTTAGCATGATCTGGAATTGTTTAAGATGCAACACTAATGACTACTGCCTACACGATCTATTAACATAATTGATTAGAACACACATAGCATACATCCCTTTAGTGCTATTCCAAATGGTAACCAAAAATGCCCATAGCGTGCCACTAAAATTTTGTTGCCGAAACTGTAAGAGATATAAGCAACAACTCCCATCTATTCTTGGAACTTGCTACTATAGTGAAACTACCAAACCCTCCATCCGAGCTTCCGTCAGCACCTCCCATCCATTCTTTGAGCTAGTTGCGTTTGCTAATATAGTTTTGCCAACGAAACTAATTTGGAGTGGTACTTTTTCATGTGCATTAGTCTTGGAAAGTTCAACCTTGAGTAACATGACTCTTTTATGACTCCCCATCCTCTCCATCCTAGAGAAAGTTTCAATGAATGATCCATGAGTCCTTGGAACGTGGGCGATCAAAGTGATGTTAAATTACACAGTGCAGTGGAACAAAAACCGAACAAAGAATAGAGAGTACACAACAAACCGAAGATGAACAAAATTTTTCTTCAATACTGATGTAGTACAGATGATGGCTTCGTCCACCCGTGCACTCCCACAGTGGAGCTTAGATGGTGATCTAGACAGATACTAGGTGAAGAGCTACTAGCTGGAAGATCTGATCTAAACTGATCTGATGCAATGAACTGGGGAGGTCACCTCTTTATAGCTATAAGGGCGGTAGTCAGATCAACGTAGTCGATGGAACTGACCAGTCAACCTAGTCAGTGGAGCCGACTAATCAACCTAGTCGGTGGAACCGACTAGTCGTCCATGTAATATTTAAGGAATATTCCCTATACCATTGCCTCGAGGGCTCCCGCCCCTGAACCCCCACCAGGGGGGCCATTGGCCCCTAGGCCCCAGCAAGAATAAGGGGCTCCCACACAATCACCTTTCTACCATCAACGGTCTCATTGATAGACCTCATCTGACATGCAAGTCACGATCCATCCAGTGTCCTGGGCTCACACATGGCTTCTTCTCATATGGGGGACTTACAACTTGAGCACCTTGGACCACTGGTGGTTACCAGAAGGGTGGGGCATTGAGCATATCTAACACCCTCCCTCAATGTCCACCCGTAGGTGAACTACCTTCTCGGCCCAATGTCGAGTCTCTGAAGATGACCCTGAAGCTGATCCTTCCCGAGTGCATTGGTGAAGATATCTACTCCATTTTGCTCTATTGGATAGTAGACCAATTCCACTATCCCGTCCTCGATCAAATCATGCACATAGTGATACTAAATCTCTATATGTTTTGTGCGCGCATTAGCAATGGCCATGCAACTTTGATTGTCACACCTCAGCATAGTTGCCTTATCCTCTTGCACTCCCATGTGCCATAAGATCCTCCTCAGCCACACTACTTCACATGCATCAAAACATGCTGCCTTTGTACTCAGCCTCGGTAGAAGACAATGCCACTATTGGTTGTTTCTTACTGATCCAAGAAAAGATACTTGAACCTAAAGAAAATCAATATCTAGAAACTGATTTCCTAGAATCAACATCTCCAACCCAATTTGAGTCACAATGACCCACCAAGGAAGTGCCCGTACCATAGGTGATGCCATAATCAAGAGTGCCCTTCACATACTTGAGCACTCGTATCCCTGCATTCAAATGATTCTCCCGGGGCTTATTGGAGAACCTGGTCAAAATGCCAACAGCAAAATTGATGTCCGGTTTGGTGTTGCACAGATAGATGAGACTGTCGACCAATTTCTTGTACCTCCCGATGTTTGTTGGTGGTGAGGCATGGTGACTTATACCTTCATCATCTGATATTTCCTCCTCCTTTATAGCTCCTGGGACAAGTCCATAGTGAATTACCTCTTCGCTTGATATGATAAAGTGAAAGAGTTCTTCTCTACCTCCACTGCATGTGGCTGCTCCCTGAACACCACATCGTGGCTCTCTATGATCTTCTTTGCCTCTCAGTCATACAACTTATAGGCTTTCTTCTCATCATAATAGCCTAAGAAGATACATTTGATGCTTTTGGTTGTAGCTTGTTTCTCTATTTGTCTAGTACATGCGCATAGCATTCACACCCAAACATTCTGAAATGGGAGGCAGATGGCTTCTTACCGCTGTAAGCCTCATGTGATGTTTTACCTTTGAGTGCCTATGTATAGCTACGATTAAGGATGTAAATCGTAGTATTGATAGCCTCAGCCCAAAAGTGGTTTGGCAGATAGTCCAACACCTTTCAACATACACCTCCCCATCTCCACGGTGGTCTGCATTCGGCGTTCAACAACCAAATTTTGCTGAGGACTATGTGGTGTTGTCATTTGTCGCTTGATCCCTTTGCTCTTGCAAAAATCTCCAAAGTCTATAGAAACAAAATCACCACCACCATCCAATCTGATTTTCTTCACTTTTCTCCCTGTTTCATTTTCAACAAGCTGTAGCCATTCTTTCAATTTACCAAAGGCTTGAGCCTTTTTGTGAAGAAAGTACACCCACATCTTCCTACTATAGTCGTGACAATTAATAAAAAATAGGAAGATCCCCCCAAGGCCTGTGTAGGTATCTTACTGCACAAGTCAACATGCACCAACTCTAGAGGAGCGTTTGCTCTATTTTTTCTTTCTTGTGGGAATGCTTTCTCTGTTGCTTGCCCATCATGCAAGCTTCACACAGTTCTTTGATTTCTGCTACTGTAGGTAAGTGAGCAACCATACCTTACTTCTACATCTCCTTCAGCATTGCAAATCCGATGTGGCTGAATCTTTCGTGCCAAAATCTGCTTGTGCCCACTCCAATGGTGGCTGTAAGAGCACTTAGCTCATACAGGTTGTTCCTCCTTACTCATGTGCCAACAAGATTGCCAGCACTATCCATAATTTTTGCTCCTATCTTGTCGAACCTCACCTCATGGTCAAGGTCAGTTATGGAAGCAACTGATAGCAAATTTCTCTTGATTTGTGGAACATATAGCACATTAGATAGTTTCTTAACATCTCCATTTATAGAAACTAATGAAATCGTACCTATACCCTCAACAGGGCATTTTGCATTATTTCCAACCATCATGGTGATGGGTTCCTATAGAGGCTGCATGGAACAATATAAACCCTTCTTGCAAGTCATAGATCCAACTCTGTTTCCACTATGTTAGCTGTCTCTCTTTATGTTATTAATCTTTGAAATAATGCTAAGGGTTGAGGCATTTTTTATCTTCCAATTGCTCCTCTCATTGTTTTGATCTCGCTTGCCACTTGGAAGATTTGATCTCGTGCATTGGTAAGATATTCATTTCCATGAGCCATGTTTCCACATGTTGTGGAAATTGATCTTCCACTTCTAGATCTTGTGGTTTGTAACTCCTCAGAATATGAGCTAGGGTTCATTGGTGTTTTGACCTTGTTTCCCGGGTCCTAATTGTCGTGATTTTGGATCCTCAGTCATAAGAACTTTGGATCTTTTGAGCCAATCCCTATCCAAAAGTAGAGGCTAGGCTTTCTCATCTATGGCTATGTGTGTCCACTTCTCTATGTCATTTAAAAGGCTCCGAGGATTTTATCACATATAGATATCATTGGTGTCATCATTGAAGAAGATAGATATCACTTATCTATCTACTTCAAGGTACCATTCTTTTAATCTGCTTTTGTGACCTGGCAATCTGCAATCATATGGCTCTTCTTCTTGTAGTAGAAGCATTCTCCCTGAAACTTCTTCTTGCCGCCCTTCTTCTTTTTGTCACCACTACTAGAGGACTCACCTTGGGTGGAGGAACCACCTTTGCCTTTTGCAGTGGCAAAGAACGCAGCATCCCCATTGCCACCTCCATCTTGAGCTTTAAGCCTCAATTCCTCCTCCATCAGTAAAGCACAGAACTCCTCAAATAACAATGGTTGGGGTCTCACCTGAGTGTTAAGCACTGTTACCAGTCCTCGGGGGGTCCACTAGGGTTTATCATATGGTACCATGTGAGTGTAAGGGAGGGGGGTTATATAAGGGAAGGAAGGTACATTTTATAAGGTAAGGTCCCGTAAATAGGGGGTAGATAAGGGGAATTTTCATATATTTATTGCACGTAGGTGACGTCTCCTTATTACTACTAGTGAATCCCTTGTGTACCAGTCCATCAAACCTTGGTGGACATATTTGAAGACACCGCCAAGCTAGCTCTTCACTAGTCTTTTGTATCCCAGCACCAGCCATCTGGTCACGCAGATTTTTGATTCAGGTTATGAACGCCTCTGCTGTCTCTCCTTCATTAAACTTCTCAGTTGCAAGCTGATTCTCCAAGGTCTAGATCCTTGTCTGATTTCGCATCTCAAACAGACTCTTCAATATGTTCCAGGCCACAGTTGCCTTAGATGTATGCTGAATCAAGGTCAAAACACTATCAGTAGTACTTGTAACCAAGGCACATAGAGCATCTGGGTTCTTGTATTTCCAAGCTCATAGAAGGTCAACATTAGGAGGTATCATACTCCCCGAATTCGCTAGGTGGGGGATTCCTTGTGGTTTTGGGTTAGTCCCCAATACTGTCTCTAGAAGCTCATATTATAAATCCAGAATAGCATTAATTTTAAACTTCCACAGAGTGTAGTTCGTACCATCTCAGTGAAGGTTGGTGGGCAAATCCTCAAGGCCTAAATTGTTGGTTCAGCAGCAGCTTCTGCTGAACTTGAGCCACTTCCTGTTGCCATCACTCCGTATGCTATTGAAGTCCTCACCTCTCTTCTATTCTTCAATCCTTAGAGCCGCCTGGGCTCCGATACCATGTTAAATTACATGGCACAGTGGAACAAAAACCAAACAAAGAATAGAGAGTACACAGAAAACTGAAGATGAACGAAATTTTCCTTCCATACTGATGTAGTATAGTGAGAGTGCTCTCAACGAAAGCAAGAACGAGAGAGAGAGAGAGACTGAAACAGAGAGCCACACAAGTTTTGGTGGGTGCAGAACCACCCTAATCTTCTTTTTCATTCATTTATATATGTGTTTGAGTATTGTACATAACCGGGGTAAAGGCACAATGACCTTTAATCCCCACAACCTCCCACTTAAAGGACAATGTGCCTTTAAGGGAGAACAACCAGTGAGCATACTATCCAATGCCCATCAATACACGACAATACTCAAACCACTGACTAGGTAGACTCTTCGTCAGCATATCTGCAGGGTTATCATCTGTATGAACCTTGACAAGCTCTATGCGCTTGTCCTCAAGTATCTCCCTGATGAAGTGGTACCTGACCTCAATGTGTTTGGTCTTTGCATGAAAGACCGGATTCCGTGCTAGCTGAATAGCACTCATGGAATCACTATGCAATGTCGGTACACCTGTATGAATCCCCAAATCTCCCACTAGCCGATCAAACCATATAGCCTCCTTGCAACCCTCTGTGGCTGCAACATACTCAGCCTCTGTGGTAGACAAAGCAACGCACTTCTGTGTGCGAGACATCCACGACATTGCACCACCTGCAAAGATGAACACATAACCAGAAGTGGATCTCCTACTATCCACATGCCCTGCATAGTCTGAATCTATGTACCCAAGTACACGCATGTCTCCTTTACCAAAGCAGATGCACATCTCCTTGGTACCATTCATGTACCTCATGATGCACTTAACTGCCTCCCAATGCCTCTTTCCTGGATTAGCCATATACTGGCTAACAACTCCCACTGCAAATGCAATGTCTGGTCTAGTAGCTATCATAGCATACATAAGACTCCGAACTGCTGATGCATAAGGAGCCTTGGCCATCATGGCCCTCTCCTCATGTGATTTGGGACTATCTGTATGACTCAGTTTCACATATGGAGGCAATGGAGTACTCACTACCTTCCCCCCCTCCATATTGAAATGCTGCAATACTTTTGTAACATACTCTTTTTGTGAAAGCCAAAGGAGTTTCCTACTCCGATCACGCGTGATGTGCATACCAAGAATATGACCTGCAAGTCCCAAATCGTTCATATCAAAGGCCTCATGCAACTTGGCCTTTAATGCATCTAGCTCATAAGTATTCTTTCTAGCCAATAGCATATCATCCACATATAGTGCCAGGATTATCAGGCTATTATCCTTAGTCCTTTTAGTGTAGAGGTAGTGATCAATTTCACTCCTTCTAAAACCATGGGACCGAATAAAAGCATCAAACTTCTGATACCATTCTCTAGGCGCTTGCTTAAGACCATAGAGACTCTTCTTCAGCTTGCAAACTAAATGTTCTTTGCCCTTTTCTTCAAAGCCTTCCGGCTGCACCATGTAAATTTCCTCATGCAAATCCCCATGCAAGAAAGCTGTCTTGACATCCATCTGCATAAGCTCCATATCCTCTACTGCCACTAGTCCAAGCATGCATCTAAGTGTGGTCATCTTCACAACCGGAGAGAATATCTCATCAAAGTCCACACCCTTCTCTTGCTTGAACCCTTTAGTGACCAAACGGGCCTTGTACCTAGGCGCATCATTACTTGTGACCTTCATTTTGTAGACCCATTTACATGGCAATGCTTTCTTTCCATGTGGCAAAGAAACCAAGTCCCAAGTCTTATGTCCCAAGTCTTATTCTTCATAAGTGAACTCATCTCTGATTGCATAGCATACTCCCACTTGCATTGATCCTCGCGCATCATAGCCTCTCTGTAGCAAGAAGGCTCCTCGCAATCAGTAAGCATCACATAGTCTACCCCTGGAACAAACCTATCAGGCAGCCTAGACACTCTAGATGATCTTCTCAAGGGCGTTTTAGCTTGCTGTCCCACCTGCATATCAGCCACATTTGGCTCATCATTTCCACCAATAGATGATCCATCATCTATGCTTGATTGTATACCTGTGGGAGTACTTGGTGGTACCATTTCTTGCACATTTGGTGCATGGATAGCGAGTGGATAGCTTGAGTTGTCTATCAACATATGCAGGTGGATTCACATCCTGGAAAATGTTTCTCCTCATTTCCACATCCCTCATGGGTGCCTTATGCATCTTCTTCTCACTAAAGACTACATCATGGCTGCATATGATCTTCTTTGCTTCTGGATCCCAGAGACGATAGCCCATCTCTCCACTTTCACCATAACCCTGAAAGATGCATTTCCTAGACTTAGGATCTAGCTTCTTTCGAAGCTCTTCCAGCACATGTGCATATGCTTCACACCCAAATATACGCAAATGAGAGTAAGAGGGCTTCTTGCCACTCCATGCCTCTTCAGGAATACCACCATCCAAACTCTTACTAGGTGATCTATTGATCACATGCACTGCAGTCTTCATTGCCTCAGCCCAAAAACCACCAGAAAGACTTGCATTAGAAAGCATTCATTGCAAACTTTCTTAAATGGTATGGTTCATCTTTTCTGCAACTAGATTTTGCTCTGGAGTACGAGGGGATGTGAGCTCCCTCTTAATTCCACGTGTATCATAGAAATGCTAAAAGTCATGAGAGAGATACTCTCCACCATTGTCAGTCCGTAGGCATTTAAGCGTTCTACCTGACTGATTCTCAACCAAGGCCAGCCATTTTTGAAATACCTGAAACACATCACGCTTCCGAGCTATGGCATAAGCCCACACTTTCCTAATTGCATCATCAATGAATGTCACATAGTATTCAGCCCCACCTAATGACCGTGTAGGCATGGGACCATATACGTCTGAATGCAACAAATCAAGATTTTTAAACTCTTTCTTTCCCCTTCTTTTATGGACTGATTTAGTCTGCTTCCCATAGAGACAGTGCTCACAAAATTCAAAATCAGAGAAACTCAAATGCGGTACATAACCCAAACGGCATAAGAGTTTCATTCCATTTTGGCTCATATGGCCCAACCGGCAATGCCATAAAGAAGTGCTTGGCTGCTCGGTTATTGCAACAACATGATCAAATACCCTTGATACATGTAAGGGATACAAAGAGGATACAAAGTCCCACACTTGGCACCCCTAGCCAAAAGCATAGAGCCCTTCTGAATTTCCAACTCTGAAAGCCAAAAGTGGTGTGAAAACTAGCATCATCTAGCTGACCCACTGAAATAAGACTCTTGGTCAACTTAGGCACATGTCTCACATGTTTCAAAATAAATGCAGACCCATTTGCAAAAGAAAACTTTATGTCACCTACTCCCACTATGTCACATGCATAGTCATTTCCAAGATGCACACAACCTGTCTTTCCACTGTCATAAGTGGAGAACCATTCCCTATGGGGAGTAACATGGAATGAAGCACCAGAATCCAAAATCCAATCATGGGAATATGCATCATCTGAAGTGGTAAGCAACTCTGCAGATAAAGTAGACATGAAGAGAACATCATTGTCACTCTCATGTGTGACTACATTGATCTCCTCGATCTTCACTTTTCCTTTGTCCTCCCTTGGACTCTCTTCCTTTTGATTTGCACCCCAATTTGCATTCTTTTTCTTATCCTTTTGCTCTCTTTTCAGCTTGTAGCAGTCCTTTTTCATATGGCCCTTCTTGCCACAGTGGTAACACTCAATGTTCCGTGCCCTAGATTTGCTACGAGACTTCCCTCTTTCTTGGGACTTCCCCCTGAAATGTGATATGCCCCTTTGCACATTTAAGGCTGCATCCTGCTTGTTGCCATCCATAGACTTCAGTCTAATATCCTCGACCAACAAGCTGCCCACAACATCATCAAATTTCAGTACTCCACCAAGTGTAGAGTTACTGACAGCTGTACAGAAGGTATCCCATGAGGATGGCAATGAACATAAGAGAAATATTGCTTTAGTCTCCGCATCAAAATTCATCTTCTGAGCCTGAAGCTGGCTGAAAATAATATTGAATTCATTCAAGATAGAAGCAATGGAGACCCCTTCCTTCATCTGTAGCTCAAACAACCTCTTCATGAGGTAAACTTTATTAGAGGCAGTTTCCTTTTCATAAGTGGCACACAGTTTCTTCCACAAATCTTCCGTAGTCTTCTCATTTACTACTGTGAAATAAACTGACTCTGCAAGATGAAGTATAATAGTAGATTTTGCTAATGCATCCAACTCATTCCAATCATCCTCAGACATATTTGCAGGCTTAGCTTCCGAGATGCCTCAAAACATGGGCGCCATTGCATAATCGGAGAAGTAAAGAAAATCATACACAGCCATGATGTAGTCTTCAATGAGAAGAAGATGCATAAGGCACCCATGAGGGATGTGGAAATGAGGAGAATCACTTTCCAGGACGTGAATCCACCTACATATGTTGTTAGACAGCAAGCTATCCATGCACCAAATGTGCAAGAAATGGTACCACCAAGTACTCCCACATGTATACAATCAAGGGTAGATGATGGATCATCTATTGGTGGAAATGATGAGCCAAATGTGGTTGATATGCAAGTGGGACAGCAAGCTGAAATGCCCTCGAGAAGATCATCGAGAGTGTCTAGACCGCTTGATAGGTTTGTTCCAGGATAGACTATGTGATGCTTACTGATTGTGGGGAGCCTTCTTGCTACAGAGAGGCTATGATGCACGAGGATCAATGCAAGTCGGAGTATGCTATGCAATCAGAGATGAGTTCACTTATGAAGAATAAGACTTGGGACTTGGTTTCTTTGCCACATGGAAAGAAAGCATTGCCATGTAAATGGGTCTACAAGATGAAGGTCACAGGTGATGATGTGCCTAGGTACAAGGCCCATTTGGTCACTAAAGGGTTCAAGCAAGAGAAGGGTGTGGACTTTGATGAGATATTCTCTCTAGTTGTGAAGATGACTACACTTAGATGCATGCTTGGACTAGTGGCAGTAGAGGATATGGAGCTTATGTAGATGGATGTCAAGACAGCTTTCTTGCTTGGGGATCTGCATGAAGAAATTTACATGGTGCAGCCGAAAGGCTTTGAAGAAAAGGGCAAAGAGCATTTAGTTTGCAAGTTGAAGAAGAGTCTCTATGATTTTAAGCAAGTGCCTAGAGAATGGTATATAAGAAGTTTGATGCTTTCATTTAGTCCCAAGGTTTTAGAAGGAGTGAAATTGATCACTGCCTCTACACTAAAAGGGCTAAGGATAATAGCATGATACTCCTGGCACTATATGTGGATGATATGCTATTGGCTAGCAAGAATACTTATGAGCTAGATGCATTAAAGGCCAAGTTGCATGAGGCCTTTGACATGAAGGATTTGGGACTTGCAGGTCATATTCTTGGTACGTGCATCACGCGTGATCAGAGTAGGAAACTCCTTTGGCTTTCACAAAAGGAGTATGTTACAAAAGTATTGCAGCATTTCAATATGGAGGGGGGGAAGGCAGTGAGTACTCCATTGCCTCCATATGTGAAACTGAATCATACAGATAGTCCCAAATCAGATGAGGAGAGAGCCATGATGGCCAAGGTTCCTTATGCATTAGCGGTTGGGAGTCTTATGTATGCTACGATAGCTGCTAGACTAGAGATTGCATTTGTAGTGGGAGTTGTTAGCCGGTATATGGCTAATCGAGGAAAGATGAATTGGGAGGCACTTAAGTGCATCATGAGGTACATGAAGGGTACCAAGGAGATGTGCATCTACTTTGGTAGAGGAGACATGTGTGTACTTGGGTATATAGATTCAGACTATGCAGGGCATGTGGATAGTAGGAGATCCACTTCTGGTTATGTGTTCACCTTTGCAGGTGGTACAGTGTTGTGGATGTCTCGTGCACAGAAGTGCATTGTTTTGTCTACCACAGAGACTGAGTATGTTGCAGCCATAGAGGGTTGCAAGGAGGCTATATGGCTTGATCGGCTAGTGGGAGATTTGGTGATTCATACAGGTGTACTAACATTGCATAGTGATTCCACGAGTGCTATTCAGCTAGCACAAAGTCCGGTCTTTCATGCAAAGACCAAACACATTGAGATCAGATACCATTTCATCAGGGAGGTACTTGAGGACAAGTGCATAGAGCTTGTCAAGTTCATACAGATGATAACGCTGAAGATATGTGACAAAGAGTCTACCTAGTCAGCGGTTTGAGTATGGTCATGTATTGGTGGGCATTGGATAGTATGCTCCCTGGTTGTTCTCCCTTAAAGGCACATTGTCCTTTAAGTGGGAGGTTGTGGGGGTTAAAGGTCACTGTGCCTTTACCCCAGTTATGTCCAATACTCAAACACATATATAAATAAATGAAAAAGAAGATTAGGGTGTTTTGCTCCCACCAAAACTTGTGTGCCTCTCTATTTCTCTCTCTCCCTTTTCCATTCTTGCTTCCGTTGAGAGCACTCTCATGTAGTGTACTATGTTCAATGCTATATGGTGTGAGGGCAGGCATTTTTGAACACAATGGATTGATGATAAGAGAAACACACAAGATTGTGGCGTCATTGCTAGCTTTGAGGGAGCCAATGGAGCCATGGATGATTATTGTGGCATAATCCAAGATATTATTAAGCTTGACTTTCGATGCTTCTTTGTGTATGTTTTGGATGTAAAGTGGTTTAAGGACGTGGTGGAAAGAGGCCTTGATGCAACAATCACATGCAGGTGGCTTTGTAACTATTGACTCCACAAAGTTTTGGTGAAGTAAGAAGGACACACTAGTACTACCGCAACAATGTGAACATGTATTGTACACACATATAAAAATACTCACTTTTAAATATTTGATACCTTCGATGCAAGGAAAATAACATGATTGTATTTGTAATTGAATTAGGTTGATAATAATAGGTTGTGGCATGTCATACCTATTATCCCACGTTCCAAAGTGATGTATAGTACATTTACTAATATGGAGTGTATGGAGGATGATTATGGCCATGGAGGTGATGATGACCGTGATACGAGAGAGGAGGATGATCATGAGATAGGAGATACAGATATTGAGGCCATTACCCATGAGGATGAGCCTACCATTGGTGATGCTGATTTCGATGAGCACATGAGTAGCACAAGTAGTAGTGGGTTGAATGTATTTGTAGATCTCAACACTGGTTTGGATTTTAAAGTAGATAGTTTGGCACGGGTTAATCTCATTGAGGATCAGATTGAACCGTAGCTAATCATTGATATTGGCAAAACTATTTTACATATTATCTCATTCTCCTCACCTCACTTTATTTTGTGAGTTTGCCAAAAAACATTGATATTTCTGTTAAAATTACATGCTTTGGTAATCATGGGCAATGTTAGAAAAGCAGTGATGTACATTTATCAGCGTGCACCAAATTTTCAGTTTCGGTATTCTCTATTTTGCCTCTAAATCTGCATCTAATTCACAGTACAGATGTGCCAATAGATGTGCTAATAGAGGTCCAAATAGACACGGCATTAGATGTGTTATTAGACGCGCCCATATTTTCGCTATTCTAGCAACGGTTATAGATGCGCCTGCTATTTTGTGCGTCTATCAAGCACGTCTATAATTGCTTTGTGTTATTGTGAGAAAAGAAAAGAAAAGAAAAATCAAAGGGCTATTTGAGGGTAATCGGAAAATTCTCTTCCCCCTCAAGTAATAAGGTCTGAAATTGCGAGATGGGAGAGGCAAACAGCAAGATCAGTCGATCGAGTGGGGAAACAGAATGACCGATCAAGGATCATCAAACTTGTGGCTTCAATTTCTGAGCTGATTGATAAAAAATTCACCATGAATGATAAGAAGAATTCATCCCCCTCGGGTGATTCACCGACACACAGATTTTTTGATTAACATTCTCATATTCATGTATCCTCAGCCGATTTGAGGAGCATGATTGTGACTGATTGTGATTTTATGCTCGATTGGAAACGTACTATCCTGCAAAATATTTTTACATTTCACCGTGGCTTGGCATGGGTTTCATACTAGTATGTAATAAAACAAAATAGAACCATAAATTAAATGAGAAGTAGACCTACCACCCATGCCTCAAATGCGGCCCATTTGCCATTGTCGAGGTGCTAAGCACTTATCGTGTCTAGCCTTCTTTTGATTGTAGAACTTTGTGGGCATGTCCCTCAGCTCCTTCTTCATAACACCACAAAGCACCCACAGACGTGCACACAAACATGTTTCCTTAACTTTAAAAAAAACTTACAGGTGCATCCATTTGCGCATCTACAAACCTGCGTCTATAGGCATGTCTATATAATAGATAGACATGCCTATAGATGCGCTTTTAGATGCTCTATAGAAATTTAAAAAAAAATAGAAAGACACGTACATAGACATGCTTCTATAGGACCTTATTTTTTAATAAAAGCAGAATTTTGTGTGGTTGAATAGGATGCGGTGTATGTTGTGTATGCTATGTGGTTACAAGAATCCCATTTTCACATTGTGCAATTCAATTCTTGCATTTTAATTAGCACGATTCCAAGCATGTCTATAGCCAACGATTACAATTTTGAATAAAACATTACAACTCCAAAACGTTTAGTTCACAAGGCATTCATTGATAGAACGTTGCACAAGGAAAATGAAAGCCAAAAAAATAGGAGTATATTAATTCATAGCCCAAAAAGTGCTCTAGTAGCCCTGAGATACTACTCCTTAGTAATCAACCCATCATCATAGAAGTGCCTCCATGTATCTCCTCTGCGATGGTGGCAGTGGTAGGCTGCCTTGATAGCAGTAGGGTACCTGCCCATGATATCAAGCTACAAGACGACATAATTTGTGGAGGGGTTAGTACAAAGAAACAACCTCCTAATAGACCACATAAACACAATCTAATTTGAGATTGATACTTACAAATTGGGTCTCCCATGATTCAACACCCCTTTCTCCAAAATGCAGGTTTCCATATTGCTCCATTTGGATCCTTCATGCCTCCACATGCTGCAGACTGGGGCCCGCCTTCGCTGCCTTCATTGCTTTCTTCCACTCATGCTTCTGAGTGGTGTGGGGCTAGCCCCTTGGTGGTTGACCTCCCTCTCTCTTCGCAATCTTGGCTAGTGCCTGCCTCTTAAGCGAAAACCTTTTATTGGCAAGTATCATAACAATCTTTGACTTGGCCCATTAATCTGTGAACTAAACATTAGGGGGATTGGGATACCTAGAGCGAACAGCAGCAATGGTCTTATCAATCAACTTTTCTGGCTGGTCTTTGTAGTGAATAAAGCAATCTCTGTAGTTGTTAGCAATTATAGAGTGCATGAAGGCCATGATGTCCTTCCCCCGTGCATCCCTCAAGATGCCTCCTGTCTGAGTGATGTCATAGAAGATCTACCATCACCCTTTGGCACGTCTGCATCATCTGAATCATCCTGCCCCCACCATTACCTCCCCAAAGGATTGTGCCATGCATCCCCCACTGCTCTCCCTGCTATTATGCCTGTTGTCGAGCTAGTACATCGGCCACTCATAGCTAGAGAAGCGACTCTCAACTACACGAGAGTACGCTGGCCACTCGTAGCTAGAGAAGCGACTCTCAGCTACACGGGAGTATACCGGGGGCTCTGTGAGGCAGAAGGGCCTCTTGACTGCAAGGGGGAAGAAGGGGATCAACTCTATAGCCTGCTGGTGGGTTGTGTCGACTCCACTGGGGTAATCTCAGCTCTGCTGGTGTGGGATTGGGGTGGTTTGGAGTCTGTACTACTGACTCATGGGGGGTGTTTAGAGTACCCGTCATGAATGTGTATAACTCCCTAGGAGTGGGAGGGTGCCCCAAAATGTTATATAACTCTGAAAGATGGCATCTCGAAGATCAAGTGAGGCTGAAGAGCTTCCTGTCCACATGATGAACTGAAGAAAAGAAAAGAAGAAGATTACCATCGAGCATGCCCTCTTTCCATCATGCAAAATAGAAAATATAGTGACAGCTTGACATTGAGCAAGCATTTACAGACTCATGCATTCTTTGAATTAGAGTGACAGAAGTCTATATCTGCTTGCTTAATGTCAGGCTATTGAAGCTTTACATGGGGAAAAAGAGAGAAGGAAATAGAGGAGAAAAGAGAGGAAAAGATAGGGGAAAAGAGAAGGAAAGAGAGGAAAAGATAGGAAAATAGAGAGGAGAAAAAAGAGAGAAAAAGAGAGGATAAAAGAGATTAAAAGAGATTTAAAGGAGAAAAGAGACGAAAAGAGAGAAAGTGAAAAGAGAAAAAGTGAGGATGAAAGAGAGAAAAAGAGAGAAGGAAAGAGAGGAGAAGAGAGGAAAAGAGAGAAAAAGAGAGGAGATAAGAGAGATAAAGAAAGGAGAAAAGAGAGGAAAAGAGACGAAAAGAGAGGATAAAAGAGAGAAAAAGTGAGGATAAAAGAGAGAAAAAGTGAGGATAAAAGAGAGAAAAAGAGAGGAAAGAGAGGAGAAAAAAGAGAGAAAAAGAGAGGAGATAAGAGAGAAAAAGAGAGGAGAAAAGAGAGGAAAAGAGACAAAAAGAGAGAAGGAAAGAGAGGATAAAAGAGAGAAGGAAAAAGTGAGAAAAAGCGAGGATAAAAGAGAGAAAAAGAGAGAAGGAAAGAGATGAGAAAAGAGAGGAAAATAGATGAAAAGAGAGAAGAAAAAAGAGAGGAGATAAGAGAGAAAAAGAGAGGAGAAAAGAGGCAGAAAGAGAGGAGAAAAGAGAGGAAAGAAGATGAGAAAAAAGAGAGAAAAAGGGAGGAGATAAGAGAGGAAAAGAGACGAAAAGAGAGGAGAAAAGAGAGGAGAGAAAAGAGAGAAAAAGAGAGGAGAAAAAAGAGAGAAAAAGAGAGGAGATAAGAGAGAAATAGAGAGCAAAAAAGAGGAGGAAAGAGAGGTGAAAATAGAGGAAAGGAGAGGGGAAAAGAGAGGAACAAAGAGGAGGAAAAAGACTGAAAAAGAATGCTCCATCATGCATGCCCTCTTTCTTTATCCTGCCCTCATGCTTCCATCTAATTTTCTTCTTTCTTGGACCCGCCCTCATGAAATCACTTATTTCCATCATTCATGCAATCCCTTATTTCCAAACGAATGCCTAAGGGAAAGAGAAGGGGAAGGGGAAGGGGAAGGGGAAGGGAAAGACAAGGAAAAGGAAGGGGAAGGGGAAAGGGAAGAACACACAGGAAAAACTATCATAGCACGTCTATAGACTCATCTAACAGCGCATCTATAGGCACGACTGTCTATTTTCCCAAAAATTAGAGGCGTTGTTAGATGCATTGTTTGACGTCTTTATATGCATGCTCTGACTGATGCCTTTTTAAAAGAAGCTGAAAAGTACATGCGCCCGACTGCAAAAAGAACAACACTAGTACCAAAAACATCCCTTCCCTGTATACGACAAAGAACGAATCCAAAGAGAGCAACTTCCAAAGAAGACCAACCACCAAGAGACTTACCTTGGATAGAGGTATGGAAGCTTCTTGTCCTTCTTCAAAGCTACTTCTCTTTCTTCTCCTCCTTGTTCACTCTCTTCTCTTGTATGGTTGGGGATGATTATGTAAGCCTGGAGATGAGTGTGGGTGCTTGGAGATAAGTGTGGATGCCTGGATCTATGTCTATCAATAGGAAAGCAAGCTGTGCAATGCTAAAAGTATGTGAAGGAAAGCAAGTGCGCTAAAGGTAGGTTCAAAAATCAGCTCGCAGTCTACGCGTCTAAAAGCGCATCTAAACAGGTGTTTGAAAGCGTGTCTAAAAGCGTGGCTACACTATGTTTTAGATGCATCTATAGATGCATTCTATAGTAAAGACGTGATATTAGACCCGATTTTAGATGCTACACAAAGTTTTGACATTTACAAATGCAAGAACACATTTTTTGGGTTGTTTATTTGTAGGATGTCTTCATCTTCAACAAGTAGCTCCAGTGAGGATGAATCCCTCCGTGTCCACCATCATGAAATGTGGTTGGAGCAAAAAATCAAATGTATGTGTGATTGATGTCGAGGAAACATGTATCATGCACACAGAATTACACTCAATCATGTCTCAAAGTATGGACAATGGGATGCGATCGTAAACATGGTAAGTGTTAAAGAGTTAAGGTTGATTGAGATACCTATGGGTGTTCATGTGTTTGATATATGATCCTTTTTTGATTTGATACAGATGTAGTGCCACACTCGCATATGTTTCCCTATGCTCGTCTCGTGACGAGGCAAAGCGTCGGCAATATGAGGTGGGATCTTTAGGAGGGACCGTTACAAATGCATGGAGTGATGGTGATAGTAGCCCTCTGCCATTACCTCATGAGGCCGTTAAGGAGGAGGTGTTTGATGATATGATGCGGGATGACAAAATATGAAGAGGGGAGAGGAGAAGAGTGGAGATGAGGAGAGAGGGCACAACTAGAGAGCACACCACAAATGACTAACTGTACACTAGATTTAGTTGAAAAAATAGAATATATACAAACCCATTTAGGGTTAGGGTTAGGGGATCTAACATGCCTTTCCTTTATAGCACTCTATAAGGTTAGTGCTATGCACATATGATCACATGATGGTGCTATGCACACGTGATCACATGATGTTGAGCATGAACTCTCAACACCTTCCCTCAAGATCAACATCATGGAGTAGGCCTTCCCTCAAGATGATGATTCTGGGGAATCAAAGAAGGACTGAGCATTAGATTCCATCACCCCTTTAATGGGAATGTCTCTGCGTCAACCAAGAGCTAGTCGGTGTTTCTTGAATAGCTCTTTACCGAGTGGTTTGGTAAATATGTCTGCAACATTCTCTTTGCTATCACAATGCTACAGTGTGATGTCACCAAGTAACACCCTTTCTCTGATGAAGTGCTCTTTGACATCAATGTGTTTTGTCCTAGAGTGATATACTGGGTTCTTGGCCAATGCTTGAGTCGATTGATTATCACAGTATATTGTTGTTGGCTTTGACTCATCAAAGTAATCTATTTCTGACAATAATCTTCTGAGCCATATAGCCTGTAGTGAGTGCTCTATATTCTACTTCAGTCGAGGACAAAGAAACAATTGGGACAACCATGATATAGCACCTTGACCAAGGAAAAATTGCATATCCCTGTGTCGATCTCCTGGTCTCATGATCTCCGGCATAGTCACTATCATAGTATCCATGAAATCGTGGATGACTTCCTCTGTATTCTATCCCAAACTGTCTTGTACCTTTGATGTATCTCAAGACTCTTTTGGTTGCATTCTAGTGAGACTATTTTGGATTTGCCATAAACTATGCTAGTGAGCTTACTGCATAACAAATATTTGGTCGTGTGATTGTCATATATATAAGAGATCCGATGAGCTACCTGTGGTATTTGTCATTGACTGTAGGCTTTTCTAAATATTTAGTAAGTTTCAAACTCTGTTCCATGGGAGTGGCTGCAATCTTGCAATCTGCCATATGAAACTTCTTCAGGAGACTGTTAACATACTTGAGTTAACTCATGAATGTGCTATCTGAATCTCTCCAAAACTCAATTCCAAGACAATAGTGCATAAGTCCAATATCTTTCATGTCAAACTCTGCAGATAAGTCTTGTTTCAATTTTTTGATGAAGCTATCCTTGCTTCCTGTTACAATCAAATCATCTACGTACAAAAGTGCAATAGTAATGTCTTCCCATTGAACTTTGTAGTAGAGAGTATGATCTGCATTGGACTTATGTATTCCAGATTAGCAAAATACTTATCAATTCTACTGTACCAACCTCTGGTTGCTTGCTTCAAGCCGTAGAGGCTTTTCTTGAGATGGCAAATCTTATTCTCCTTTCTTGGTTCAACATAACCTATTGGCTGTTGCATGTAGACTTCCTTGTCTAGATAACCATTGAGAAATGCATTCTTGACATCAAGCTAATACACATTCCATTTGCTGAGTGTCGCTAGTGATATTAAGAACTGTAAGGAATCCACTTTGCTATTGGAGCATAAGTCTCATCATAGTCTTGACCATATTGCTGTGCAAATCCTTTTGCAACTAGTCTGGCTTTGTATCTTTGAATACTGTCATCTGGATTGTACTTCACTTTGTATACCCATTTGTTTGCTATGGCCTTCTTTCTTGGTGGAAGATCGCATAATTCCCAAGTATTATTCTTATACAAAGCATCCATTTCTTCATTCATAGTAGTTTGCCATTCTAGCTTGCCTATTACGTCTTCAAAGTACACTGGCTCTTCTGTAGCCATGGTGGTAGTCATAAGAGCATAATTGGTGGTTTCCACGTGAATTGCTTTGCCTTTCTGAGCATATGTCAATCTGGTTGGAGGTCTGCTTTCCCTAGTAGACCATCTGAGCTATTGTGGCTCTACTTGGGGTGTTGCTGGCAATTCTTGCTCTTCTTCATCAACTTGTTTTGTAGATTACTATGAAGTCAATGCTTCTATCTCCTATGTAGGTGAGGTTTTCCATTGTGATTCCTCATCAAAGATTACATCTCTGGAGATAATGACCTTGCAGTTTTAATGGGATCATACAACTTGTATGCTTTGCTTTCTTCGCTGTAGCCAACCATGATGCATTTGCATGACTTTGCATCTAATTTCTTGCGATGATCATCATGTATGTGGGCATATGCTATGCAACCATATATGCAGAGATGCCCAATGTGTGGCTTATGTCTAGTGAATGTTTCGTAAGGATTCTTACCCTGTATCGGTTCAGTAGGAAGCTGATTAAGCAAATAGTTCGTAGTGGCTATTGCTTCTGCCCAATACTGATTTGGAAGATGCTTCTCACTAAGCATTGCTCTAGCACTGTTTGTTAAAGTCCCATTCTTCCTTTTAACTCTTGCATTCTGCTGAGGAGTATCTGCACATGTGAATTGTCTTTGAATGCAGTGATTTTTGCAAAAGTTCATGAATGCTCAAGACATGTATTCACCTCCTCTATCTGATCTCATGACCTTGATCTTTTTGCCTATCTGATTTTCTACCATGGCTTTGAATTCTTGAAATTTGGAAAACACTTCAGATTTCTCTTTCAAAATGTAGACCCAACAATATCTATTGTAGTCGTCGATGAAAGTCAAGTAATAAAGTGAACCATTGATGCTGCAGGTCTAGGCATAACCCCATACATCTGTATGAATGAGGTATGAATTAAATCAAGAATACCTCGTGCATGAGAGGTGCTTTTGCCAAAGTTGGTTAGCTTTTGTCTGTCGAAACAGCATGCTTTGCAAACCTTTCCAAGAAACTGTAGCTTCGGAATCCCAATTGCCATATTCTGATTCCTAAGATCTAACAAGTATTTGAAATTAACATGACCATATCTCTTGTGCCATTTTGCAGATAGTGGCATCTGTTGTGGTTGAGCTGACATGGCATGCTTATCTAGTATTGTAGCTAGCATTCTGTATAAGTGTCCTTCCTTGACACCTTTTGTGACTAGCTGACACCTTTTGGATTTGTCTCTTAGTACATTCATCTCTGTCGAAGATGACTCTGTAGTTGTGTTTCGTCATTTGACCTACTGACAAGAGGTTCTTGCTGAGCTTCGGAACATAGAGCACATCTTTCACCAATCCTTTTGTACCAGTGAAATTGTTCATAGGGATAATGCCTGTCCCTTGTACCGGATTTAGTGTATTGTCTGCTATGTAGATGACATTTTTCTAACCTTCTAATGGTTTCATTTCTGTGAACCATTCTTGATGATTTGTCATGTGAGATGATGCGCCATTGTCCATATACCAAGGATCCTATTCCACTTGGTCGACTTGATAGCTGAAATCCTCTTTGGGTTTGAAATCAGTGTCTGGGTACACTGTGTCTGGGTACACTGTATCAGTTTGATGCATTTCCTTGCTTGCAAGAAACATATTTCCATGTTCATTTGCAAAATGACTATGACTAGAATGTCCACCATGATGATTTCCTCTGTCGCAAAAATTCCCTCGATTACTGCTGGATTGATCGCCTTGGTCGTACTGCTTCTTGTAGTAATCTCTTTCATAGTGTCCAAGCTTGTGACAATAGTTGCATTGAATGTTTGACACATTGGTGGATGCATTCCCTTGTCCTTGAAATCTTCCTCGGTTGGAATGATTTCCTCTTTGTTGATTTTGATGTTGCTGAGGATGATGACCAAGGTTGTTGTTGCTGATGATTACCACTTCTCTGATGTGATCTACCTCTACCTTTGCCTCTGCCTCTACTTCTGTCTAAAGCTATGAATGCCTGATCATTAGAATGACCTTTACGTGCTTGAATTACTTGAGTCCTGACCTCTTTCCCAAGTAGGAATGACTGAAGTTCTTCCAGTGTTGAAATTTGCCATTGGATGGCAATACTCTGGACTAGATTCTCGTATCCCTCTCTTAGTCCATTCAGGATTACTTGAACCATTTCTATGGGGTCCATAGTCTCTCCTACTACTATGATTTGATTGTTGTAGTCTTTTATCTGGAGTACATAAGCATGACCAGTTTCACTGCTATTGCGGAAACTCTGGTTGATTTGGTTTCTCAGTGTGAGAATCCTGGATGTGTTCTTGGACTCGTATAGAGTTGCGAACATATCCCATGCTTCTTTCGATGTCTTGGCTATGTTGAGCTATCCTAGCATGACATCTTGCACATTCTACTTGATCAGATGATAAGCATACTTGTCTTTCTTATCCCATTCTGCCTGAGCTCGCGCAATGGCAGGATCTGCTACTTGTGCAAAAACTATTTATATAGCTATAGATCCCATTGTTGGTGTTGTGACAATAGGTGGAGTAGAGCTACTGGTGGCTAGATCATCCAATGGTCTAGGTGTAGTAGATCCATCAACATACTCTCATTTGTCCTAAGTACAAGAATGGTCTCTATTCGGTATTTCCATGTACCATAATTAGAGTTGTCTAACCTAGCAGATGCCTCCAGATTGAGGTTGCTAGTCATAGACATGGTGCAAGAAATGTACTCAAAAGTGTCGTGAAAATCTCTGTATGAATCAAGTGCAAATACACTGACTAAGGCAAGTGAAATCTCTGAACTATCGGTGAAGATAGAACTGCAATATATAAAACTGATGAATGTAAGGTTTCAGGTAATGTAATGATGTGAAACTGTATGTGAGCATATGGACTAACTCCGAGAAGGTACTAGCCGGGAATTTTGAGCATGGCTTAGATTGGCAACTTGGGAAAATTCAAAGCGTCCCCTCTATGGCAATCTAGTTTACTCTGATCTAGATCTATACCAAACATCGATCGATGAAAGAATAGCAAATAAATATTTTTCTTTTTTTCTTTTTAAGTGTTGGGTTAGATGCGTCGATGTAGAGGCGAATGTGTGTGAAGGAAGTGGTTTTGTCAGCGAGGATCAAATGTGAGTGTAACTTGCACCAAAATGTGTATGTGATGTAACAAGCGCATAGAGCATGAAAAAATGAGCGACTTTTCTTTTTAGAGTGCCCTCAAATTCTTCCTGGATCAAGAGATATGGTTTGATCTACGTGGAGGGGCAAAAGGAGTACAAATGGTGCTCAATGATGATGTGTCATTGTGGATCACATGCACTGATGATGTGGCACTATGCCTAGTAAGAGGTGTGCCAGTGGAGCCCTGTGTTGAGGTGGAAGGAGTGGTCACATGCAGTGACTGTGGAGCACTATGTGTATCTGCAAAGGTCTAGTGTGCCACGTGGCACTGATGATGTGGCAGATGACATGTCAATCATGATGTGGCAATTGAGCTGGCAGGGTAACGTGGCACTAATGATGTGTCTATTGACGTGGTAAGAGGATCAAATCTGATGATGTGGTAGATCATATGAGTTGATGATGTGGTAGCTAGGCGTGCTTGTTGACGTGGTAGATAATCTACCATGTGTCAAATCGTAAACCACTCCTGAGTTGAGTGGTTACCCTGGGATAGGGTCTTGGTATGATGTGTCACATGCACCACGTGGCTTTTCCAAGGTGCACCTTTGGATGCTGGAGATCTGGTCACGGGAGCGTCGCGCCTGTGACGTGAAGGTCTATGGATTTGCAAGAGAGCTGTAGGAAGCCATTTGAATCATGGACATTAAAAGGAGTGGGCATTGGAGAGCAGCCCAGGAGATCAAAGCTGGCCGTGGAGCTTGCTATTGCTCTGAAAAGAAGGCATCGTCTGGCTACTGATGGCTTCATGTGATGTTGCAGAAGATGGTCGATGGCGGCTTTTGGGTCTGGAGAAGGGCATTGGAGGTTGTAGAGCTGCGTTTGCTGCTTGTTGTGGAGGTTAGCCTTTGGTGGAGGTGCATTGGTGGGATAGAGCTCACGGGTCATTGTGTTGGGCTGAGTTGCTTTGGCCTCCATTTGGGCTTGCTAACTGTAGAGTTGACCGTCGGGTGGTTGTGGTGGCTTGGCGCTAAGTCAAGGATGTTGTCCAAGGAGGAGCCCCAAAATATGACTATGCTGAGGGCCTATAGAAGGAGCACTTCATGGATCTCTCCCAGTTGTAAAGAGCAAAGCAACTGTGCAACGAAGCAAAACAAATGATTTGTGCATGTCAGTGTTTTGGAGCACCCTTTGCTCTAAAGCCCCTTGGAGAAGAGCATTGCTCTTGTTGGAGAGAAAGCGTAGTTGGAGCATTGATGGTCTATGTTGAAGGAGAGGCGTTTGGAGCTTATTGTAGGCGAGGCTTATTCAGTGCGTCAAAGCTATAGAAAGTCTACTACAACTTGCTGTAAGCCTTTTCTAGAGTCGCTAGCAGAAGAGAACACTTATGAAGAAGAACAACTGCAGAAGTCAGAGAATCTAGTATATCAAATCAAAGAACCTCTCCACTCATAGAGAACCTCTCACACAGAATAACTAGGCTCCTACTAGCCTCTCTCTCTCTCCCTAAAGAGAAAGCTTTCACAAGAAGATGAAATCTCTCAAAGAATCTATCTCATAATGGAAGAGAACTCTCAAACAAATGAAAATGGATGGAAATCTCTTCCAATGAACAGAAATCTTTCATCAATGGAATGAAAGATAGAGAGCTATGAATCTCTCAATCTCTCTCACTCTCACAAGGATCTCGATGCCTCAGCGAAAGGCAAGGGAGCTCTGATACCATGACAAAATATGAAGAGGGGAGAGGAGAAGAGTGGAGATGAGGAGAGAGGGCACAGCTAGAGAGCACACCACAAATGACTAACTGTACACTAGATTTAGTTGAAAAAATAGAATATATACAAACCCATTTAGGGTTAGGGTTAGGGGATCTAACCCTTTCCTTTATAGCACTCTATAAGGTTAGTTCTATGCACATATGATCACATGATGGTGCTATGCACACGTGATCACATGATGTTGAGCGTGAGCTCTCAACAAATTTATATATCCATAAGTCCTCAGGTAGGGATGATAGCATGGAGCAGGACCAAATCCTTTTACTACAACATCGACTCCATTGTTTGAGGGGTGCACATTCTCTATTCTACGTGCCTCCCTTGAGTTACTAAACTTGCAGACCATATATGGATGGAGCAATGCAAATTTGAATCACTTCAAGATCAATCACCTACTTGATCCCATGCATATCTTCAAGAATGTGGCATCTACCACTTGGGAACATTTGAATGGGACACAAGACTTCATAGGCATAAGCGAGGATCTATGCGCCAGAGGGAGGATGTGTGAAGCTTGGCCACAATAGAGGCCAAATGGGCGTGCCTTTTTACCTTGTGCACTGTGGAGGTTATCAAAGCTAGAGATTGTGGTGGTGAAATGAGCTACTACTACAATTCGTACTCCCACTGGATGCATGAGCTGTTCAAAGGGGGTCTTCTCAAAGAGAAAGAAAAGAGGTGTAGAGCAATTACATGGCTTGAAATCTCATGATTGGCACAAGATGCTCCAAGCAAGTATTTTATGTGCATAATATCTTTTTCCTTCCAAATTTGTGAGTGAATTAGAAGCAACTAATCAACCATTCCTCATGTGTTCAGTTCATACTACCTACTAGCATTTCTTGTAGTGCATTGAAGGATGTGTGAGGTACTTTACAAGATACAAAATGTGAAGTGTATCAATGCTCCATGCAAGGTTTTCATATTGCTAATATGGTGTACATTTTCCTTTCTAGTTATTTCAACTCAAAGGAAATAGATCCCACCACGCTTGTTGAGAATGCTCGAGTTATGTCAGTGGAGGTGGTTTGTTTAGTGGAGGAGACATTTCCACATTCTATTCTCACAAGCCAACTACATCTCATAGTGCATTTGGTGGATGAGATTGCTATATTTGCTATTGTACATACACGATGGTTCTTCTTCCTCGAGCATTTCATGAAGACCTTGAGGGGTTTCATGAGACAAACTGCAAGGCTCGAAGGTAGCATGGCCAAGGGTTGGTTGGTACAAGAGTCACTTGTATATATTTCTGAGTTTCTTATTGATGTGGAGAGCTCTCTCCCACGACTATGGAGAGATGATGAAGACCTAAGGATGACCTCTATTGTGCCTCAAGGGAAAGGATGCAGCAAAGTAATAGAATGGAGTTGCTTAATAATATCAACCTTTATTGCATGCTTGATTGTGATGTGATGAAAAGATGGGTGACAAGATAGGAGGATGCAAAGGCAAGAAGACAAGGCGAAAGGGCCCTCTTTCGTACACACCACAGATCTCATGTGCCATACCCTCAGCATCTAAGAGCACTTCCAATAGATATTCATGTGGATTGGCTACTTGACAAAATGGAGAGAGCAGAGAGAGACGAGGGGATGCATATCACAATGGAAGAATGGGAGTATGCTGGTTGGTATATAGAATGTTATGCATAAGTTAGGAGTTTTCAACAATTTAGATTGCTTATTTAATTGATTTTTTCTTGGTGTAGTGTACTATGTTCAATGCTATATGGTGTGAGGGCAAGCATTTTCGAACACAACAGATTGATGATACGAGAAACACACAAGTCTGCAGCATCATTGCTAGCTTTGAGGGAGCCAATGGAGCCATGGATGATTATTGTGGCATAATCCAAGATATTATTAAGCTTGACTTTTGACGCTTCTTTGTGTATACTTTGAATGTAAAGTGGTTTAAGGATGTGGTGGAAAGAGGCCCTAATGCAACAATCAAACACCATGCAAGTGGCTTTGTAGCTATTGACTCCACAAAGTTTTGGCAAAGTAAGAAGGACACACTAGTACTACTGCAACAATGTGAACACACATATAAAAATACTCACTTTTAAATATTTGATACCTTTGATGCAAGGAAAATAACATGATTGTATTTGTAATTGAATTAGGTTGTCTATCAACCAATGGTGGATAATAATAGGTGGTGGCATGTCATACCTATTACGCCATATTCCAAAGTGATGTATAGTACATTCACTAATATGGAGCGTATGGAGGATGATCATGGCCATGGAGGTGATGATGATGACCGTGATACAAGAGAGGAGGATGATCATGAGATAGGAGATACAGATATTGAGGCCATTACCCGTGAGGACGAGCCTACCATTGGTGATGCTAATTTTGATGAGCACATGAGTAGCACAAGTAGTAGTGGGCTGAATGTATTTGTAGATCTCAACACTGTTTGGATTTTGAAGTAGATAGTTTGGCAAGTGTTGATCTCATTGAGGATGAGATTGAACATAGCCCATCATTGATATTGGCAAAACTATTTTACATATTGTCTCATTCTCCTTACCTCACTTAATTTTTGTATATGTGGGTTTGCCAAAAAGAATTGATATTTTTATTAAAATTATGTGCTTTGGTAATAATGGGCAATGTTTGGAAAGCAGTGATGTACATTTATCAACCTGCACCAAAGTCTCACGTTCTATATTCTCTGTTTTGTGTTTATAAAGGCATCTAAATCTACGTCTAATTCATAGTGTAGATGCGCTAATAAACACGCTATTAGATGTGCTATTAGACATGCAAATAGATGTGCTATTAGATGCACCCGTATTTTCACTATTCTAGCAGCACCTATAGATGCACCCACTATTTTGCATTTCTATCAAGTGCATCTATAGTTGCTTTGTCTTGTGCTTCAAAAGCTTCTAGTCACCTTTATCCACCTAGCTAGGTTTAGGCTTCTTCATTGTGATGGCATCTTGCAGCTCTGACCTACAATTCTGACCTACAATGCTTCAAGACATCATGCATGCGCTCTCGCATGTAGTGGTCATCAAACTCGTACCTGGGGGGTTAGGGAATTGTCTTCTCAATTCTTGCAAGACTACATTCTTCTTGTCCTTATCCTGGTGCCACCAGTCAAGTGTTATGCCATTCTTGAAATGGTGGCTCATAAACCACCTCATGGTGGTTATCACTTGCATTCCGTTTTTATTTTCTATGATCTCTCGACCCATAGTGACCTCATAGTAAGGGTCCACAGGCAAGGGAGTAGAAGAGCTAGATCAAGGGGTGGTGTGAGTGCTTAAGGAGCGAGGAGTAGCAGAGGGATTGGGATCTAGGGTGCCTCTACCTGTGAGTGGAGAGGGCAAGGGACCTGACTAATGCATATGCTTATGAGTGTGAGAGGGGAGAGGGAAAGCCTTATGCTTATGCTTATATGCATATGCATGAGCATATGAGCATATGCTTATGCATGTGAGAGGGTAGGGGAATTAGGGAAGGAGGGCATAAGCAAATGCTTAGGAGTGATAGGATAGGGGAAGAGAGATTGAGTGAAATAGGGGAGAGGGAAAACATATGATTATGCTTACACTTATGTGCATATGCATGAGCATATGAGCATATGCTCATGCATAAGAATAAGCATTTGCATATGCTTATGAGTGTGAGAGGGTAGGAGAATTAGGGAAGAGGGCATAAGCAAGGCAAAGAGGGCATAAGCAAATGCTTAGGAGTGATAGGATAGGGGAAGATAGCTTATGAGTGAAATAGGGGAGAGGGCATAACCAAATTCTTTGGAGTGATATGATAGGGAAAAAGAACTTATGAGTGAAATAGGGGAGAGGGAAAGCAAGAGAAATACCAAAAAAAGAAGAGGTGAGCCTTGGGGGCGAGCATTTTCTTAGCAAAATCTTCCGAGCATCCGAGCGAAGGAAAAAAAAAGCTTCCAACTATGCAAAAATATGGCAAAAATGGATCGGAAGTAAACATAGTTTTACTTAGAAATATGCAAAGTATTATAGCAATACCTATTTTATACACGAATCTTTACGTGAATCTTTGGGACTAGTGAGAACAGAATGGGATGGCTTTTGAAGAAACCCACATGTAGACTTCTCCATGAAAATTCCCTTATGATCCTTCTTATAACTTTTACTTAATAGGGGGTGACATTGAAAAATCTCTCTCAACCTATCGTCATGAACGGGCTTCTCCAAAGAAAACTCATTGAAGTAAGCCATCAAGGTAGTTTCGCCAGTGAAACCCCTTTGAAGTAGTCTTCCAAGGTAGTTTCGCTGGTGAAACTACCTTGGACAGCACCTTTAAAAGTGACATAACTTTCACATCCAATGTCCAAATATAGTCATTCAGCCACTCAAATTGATCGAGAAACCCATTTGAGCACATATATGGGGTTATATTTTGTAAAATCTTACATATATAGTATTAAATATTACATGTATTTTATGAAAGTGATATTTAAGCCCAAGTTAATGCTTGTTTATAGTAATTTAAACTTCTTTAAAAACATGTCCATAAATATCTTGTTATGAATACTATAAAAACAATAGAAAGATATTGCCATATGATATAAATGTGTTTAATAAGTAATTATTTATGTATAATATTATTACATTGAGAGTGATTATGAGGGATGTTTCTTAAAGGAATTATTTTTCAACACTTTTTTAAGGTAATAACAAGGGTACAAATGGATGTCTATGAATAAGAAGATTTATATTATGTAAAAATGAATGAGTGACTAGTCTGTATAAAATAAAAGTGAAAATACCATGTTTCCTAAAGAAATATCATTTTTTAAATCTCTTGAAAGACACGCTCGGATAAACATGCTCATAGGTTTTTGCTCGTAAAATTGACGCATCTGCCTTCTTAATTCCTTCACCAAATCTCTTTTTTCTTTCCTTTAACTCTAAAAATAAAGCATGAAAATGAGCACATGGGCTTAGTAATGCAAGGAGAAACATGCTTCAACACTCACAAAACAAAATGGGGGAAAGAAAAAAACCTACATTATTTAAATAGACACCCCTTCTTGGAAAATGAACTTTCACGGGACTAGAGAGGGAGAAGGGTGGAGAGGGAGCACAAGTGTTGGGAGATGGGCTAGGTAGGGGTGAGGAGTGTGGGGAAGAGGTTGGAGGAAGGTGTTCAAGGTTACTGAAGGTGAGGAAGGAGGAGAGGTTTTAGGTTTTTCAATGATGGAATTGTGAGGGGCGGTGACGTGGGTTTTGACTTTTAGCGCTAGAGTGTCGATATATATTAACACTATATTGTTTCCAAGCTGTCAGTATATACTAACTCTGTGTATCCTTGAAAGTCGGTGTATACCAATGAACAGGGCTAAAAGTGCGATTGGCATCACCATCACCAGGGAGAATCTAGCATGAAGGTGCATATGGATTCTCCCAGCAAAGTATGACGGTCTTGTTATGGTGCTGAATACACAGAACAAAAATCTGCCCAACTTTGAGGATTTCAGTGCGATGCTTCTAGAGGAGGAGATGCATCAAAAGATGAGGACTAGAGAGGATTCGGCTTTCTATGCTAGATCAAAGAAAGGTAAGGGTAAGGACTCTGGTAACCCATCTTCTTCTGATGATAAAAAGAGAAAGAAGAAGATCAAGCACTTCTATTGCAACAAGGCAGGGCACAAGCAAAATGAGTGCCAGAAGAAGGTTGCAGATGAGAAGAATGGAGTAAAGAAAGAGTCCAGCAATAGCATGCAAGCAGTACTAGTAGAGCTGTTTGTAGCAATTAAGGAGATTTGCATGGAGGCAGTTCATGTACCTGTGGATGAACCTTGGGTCATTGACAGTGGTGCATCGTGCCACATGACCAGTCGGAAGGATTGGTATACCTCTCTACAGCCGGTAGGGAATGACATCCTGGTAGCAAATTTCAATGATGCAAAATGTCCAGAAAAGGAAAAGGTATGATTGCTCTCAAGTCAGATGGAGTTGTAAAACAGTTGTCTGATGTTCTTTATGTGCCAGATATCAAGAGGAACTTGTTGTCCATTTTTGCGATCATGGATCGGGACCTCAAAGTTCAATTGGATAAGAATGGTGCACAGATTCTGGATCTTCAAGGGAAGGTCATTGGTAAAGGTACACGGCGCAACAACATCTACGAACTCTCAGCTTTCAGTGCTCGATCTACCCGATGTATGTGAAGCTTGCATGATGGGCAAGCAGCATCGGCAACCCTTTCCTAAAGAGGCCAGTAGGGCAAAGGCTCCTCTAGAGCTCGTTCACACGGATCTCTGCAGAAAGATGGAGATGGAAGCGTGGTTCCTACTACTTCATGATGCTGATCAATGACTACATTAGAAGGATATGGATATACTTCCTGAAGACTAAAGATGAGGCTTTTAGTAAGTTCAAGGAATGGCATGTAATGGTCGAGAAAGAAACGGGGAGGATGGTGAAGAAATTGAGATCAGACAGAGGTGGAGAGTTCACATCAACTGAATTCGAAAGTTACTGCAAAAGTCATGGGATCTAGAGGCAAAAACCTCCGCCACATACATCACAGCGAAATGGAGTAGCAGAATGCAAGATGCCCATCATCTGCGAAATGGGCAGGAGTATGATGAAAGGGAAAGATTTGCCAAAGACTTTCTGGGCTGAAGCATTTAACACGGCAGTTTACATTCTGAATCGTAGCTACATGAAGGTTGTGAATGGGATGACTCCACTGCAGGCCTTTTCTAGTAAGAAACCTTCACCTGCACATTTCAGAGTTTTTGGATGTGACTTTTTTGCGCATGTCCCTGATGCTAACAGGATCAAATGGGAATCGAAGAGCCGGAAGTGTATTTTCTTGGGCTACAGTGAAGAGGCGAAGGGTTACCATCTCTATAACCCTCTTACCACTTTACGGGTTGAAACAGGCCCCACGAGTGTGGTACCAGTGAATTGATGCCTACTTTCTGCAAAATGGGTTCAGGAGGAGCCCATCTGATGCAAATTTGTATATCTTCAGAGAAGGAGGCAAGTGTATGATCGTGGTCATTTATGTGGATGACCTTGTCATAACAGGGAACCATGAAGAGAAGATCTCGCAGACAAAGCATTTGCTAGGAAGAGAGTTTGAAATGATAGACCTCGAACTGATGCATTTCTGTTTGGGGATTGAAGTTTGGCAAGAGCCAAAACACATGTTTCTAAAATGGATATGTCCTTCTTGTGTGCATGATGCTTGAACCACGAACGGAGGTTTTTCAACTCAATGTCTACAGCTACTTGAGATGGAGCATTCTTCCATGTCTACACCTTAGCTTGAACTCCTCTCGATCAAACGATGGAAGGAAATTAGCATGGTTTTCCAAGCTTTGCTCCCAATGGAATAAGCAAGATCTCTCTTTTCCTTTGAGCACCTTATTGGCCTCACCATTGAATACCGTTCTAATTGCATGCCAATTTGCTTGTGCCTCATGAGCCCATAAACCCTTTAAATTGAGGCTTTGGGAATCCCTCCTTCTCTATGACTCTATTTAGTAGCTCTCAAAAAAGGATCAGGGCTTCTGTGTCCTCAACCTTGAAATCCCCAATAGTAATAGTTTGTAGCTCTTGAACAAAAGGGTTGTAAACATGACATGCCATTGTATTCCATTCATGCATACAATTGACAAAATCAAAGCAACCCCAGCACAATCCTAACTGTCCACCTAGCCTCATCTTGTTCACTAGATCAACACCACTACCATGTCCCTTGGTAGACATCTCGAAAACATGACATCTTCAAATGAAGAAAATTCAAGTTGTCCAGGGAACACCATGCTCTTAAAAAAATCATATACACACTTTCTTTTCAGTTGTAAAAGAGCATCATAACCATCTGCAAAGGATCCACTTTCAATCTGGGCCTCCCTTTTCCAACGTGCGAGCCTACAGTTAAGAACATGTAGCATCAAAATCCCATTACTTATTTTTATTGAAATTAAGACCGGTGCTTAGAGACATTTTAGATGAAAATTGCAATCATTGGAGACAAGAATTAAGGTCCTCTTTTGTCTTCCATCAAAGCATTTTTTAATTTGAGTAACGTCGACATGTTGCAAAAGTATTACGAGCATGAAGGTTTTCTTTGTCTTTGCTCTCAATGTTTCTATTCGTAGGACGTGCACTCACGGGGGGGGATTATAATATATGCGTATTTTCAATGCATGTTGCTAAGAACTCCATGGGAAAGGAAAGACCATATGTTCTATTTCTGATATTGCCTTGCATCTTGGGCTCAATTTGCCTCCATCAGATCCACAACAAGACAAAGCACCTACAGACACGCACACAGACGTGTTTCCTTAACTTAAAAAAACTTATAGGAACATCTATTTATGCATCTATTGGTGCATCTATAGACCCGCATCTATATAACAGATAGACGCACCTATAGACGCACAAATATAGATGCCCTGCTAGAAATTAAAAAAAAACAGACAGACATGCTTATAGATGCGCAAATAGACATGCCTATAGATGCTCTATAGAATCTTTTTTTTTAATAAAAGCAAAACTCTGTGTGGTTAAAAAGAATGATATGTATGCTATGTAGTTACAAGAATCCCATTTCCACATTGTGAGATTCAATTTTTACAACCAACCGCATTTTAATTAGCACGATTGCATGGATGTCTATAGTTGACGATTACTATTTCGAATAAAACATTACAACTCCAAAACATTAGTTCACAAGGCATTCATTGATAGAATGTTGCACAAGGAAATTGAAAGCCAAAAAAATAAAAACAGTGTATATTAATTCATAGCCCAAAAAGTGCTTGTATGTACATATAGCATGAAGCCAAGCCATGTCTTGTGGCTTCAAGTACAAAAAATAAGAGGAGTGTATATACAAGAGAGGCACGAAGCCAAGCTAGTGGCTTCAAGTACAAAAAAGAGTAGCTAGCACTACTTCTACGACTAATCTAAGTTCTCTGCATCCTCGCTCCCTTCTTCACCCCCTTCTTCGCCCCCTTCTTCACTCCCTTCTTCCTCATCTTCTCCCTCCTAATCACCTGCAAGGTCCTGTAAACCAGGAACATGTATCAATGTATGAAAAATCAAATCTTTATTTACAATATTGACATTATTTAATTACTTTCAAATACCTGGGGGGGCGCTCTAGTAGCCCGGATATACTGCTCCTCAGTAAATCAACTCGTCATCATAGAAGTGCCTCCATGTATCTCATCTACGATGGTGGCAGTGGTAGGCTATCTTGACAGGAGTAGAGTCAGGTACCTACCCCTGATATTAAGCTACAAGATGACACAATTTGCGGAGGGGTTAGTACAAAGAAACAACCTTCTAATAAACTACATAAACAATTTGAGATCGATACTTACAAATTAAGCCTCCCATGATTCAACACCACCTGCTCCAAAATGCACGCTTCCATATTGCTCCATTTGGATCCTTCGTGCCTCCACGTGCTGTAGACTGGGGTCCGCCTTTGCTGCCTTCATTGCTTTCTTCCACTCACACTTGTGAGCGGTGTGGGGCTAGACTCTTGGTGGTTGACCTCCCTCTCTCTTGGCAATCTCGGCTAGTGCATGCCTTTTAAGCAACAATCTTTTATTGCTAAGTATCGTAACAATCTTTGACTTGGCCCATTTATATGTGAACTGAACATTGGGGGGATTGGGATACCTAGAGAGAATAGCAGTGAGGGTCTCATCAGCCAACTTTTTTGGATGGTCTTTGTAGTGAACAAAGCAATCTCTACAGTTGTCAGCAATTATAGAGCGCATGAAGGCCAAGATATCCTTCCCCTATGCATCCATCAAGATGCCTCCTGTTTGAGTCATGTCATAGTAAATTGTACCATCACCCTTTGGCATGTTTGCATCATCTGAATCATCCCTGTCCCCACCACTACCCCCCCCAAAGCAAGCTGCCATGCATCCCCCACTGCTCTCGCTGCTACTACGCCTGCTGCCCTGTCGTGTCGAGCTAGTATGCTAGAGAACCGACTCTCAACTGCACAGGAGTACCCTGGCCACTCATAGCTAGAGAAGCGACTCTCGATGGCATGAGAGTATGCCGATGGCTTTGCGAGGCAGAAGGACCTCTTGACCACAGGGGGGAGAAGGGGCTTGGCCGGCTGGGCTATCTCGACTCTGCTGGGGTAATCTCAGTTGGTGTGGGATTAGGGTGGTTTAGATTCTATACTACCGACTCCTGGGGGGTGTTTGTAGTACCCATCATGTATGTGTATAACTCCATAGGAGTGGGAGGGTGCCCCAAAATGTTATATACCTCCTGAAAGATGGCATCCCGAAGATAAAGTGAGGCTGAAGATGCTGGCTAGATGATGAACTAAAAAAAAGAAAAGAAGAAGATTACCATCGAGCATGCCCTCTTTCCATCATGCATGCATTCTTTCAATTAGAGTGACAGAAGTCTATATCTGCTTGCTCAATGACAGGCTATTGAAGCTTCACATGGGAAAAGAAAGGAAAAGAGAGGAAGAGAGAGGAGAAAAAAGAAAGGAGATAAGAGAGAAAAGAGAGGAGGGATGGAGAGAAAAAGAGAAAAGGAAAGAGATGAGAAAAGAGACGAAAAGAAAAAGAAAGAGAGGAGATAAGAGGAAAATTACCATGAAAAGAGAAGGAAAGAGAGGATAAAAGAGAGAAGGAAAAAGAGAGACAAGGTGAAGGAAAGAGGGGATAAAAGAGGAAAATAGAGAGAAGGAAAGAGAGGAGAAAAGAGAGGAAAATAGGGGGAAAGAGCGGAGAAAAAAAGAGAGAAAAAGAGAGGAGATAAGAGAGGAAAATTACCACGAAAAGAGAAGGAAAGAGAGGATAAAAGAGAGAAGGAAAAAGAGAGACAAGGTGAAGGAAAGAGGGGATAAAAGAGAGGAAAATAGAGAGAAGGAAAGAGAGGAGAAAAGAGAGGAGAAAAAAAGAGAGAAAAAAACAAGAGATAAGAGAGAAAAATCCTTAGCTGTATAGTCATCGGCATAATGGCCTCCACAAAATCCATCATGATAATGCTTCAATTCCTTAGTTATTTCATCTGCATCAATGGCCTGTCTTAGTCCCCATCCAAGACTTGATGGTATAACACCCCATCAAAGATGGTGTAGCGCCTACTATCTCTGCAGATCTTCTTCCTCTCATAGCTAGTACTTTCTGGAGGAAAGGAGAAAGCGGTCAGAAATCTATAGATACCACCATACCATGGATCCCCAACTTCTATGGATGCTATAAGGGTTACATCAAGGCACTCCTCTAAATCAATCAAAGCATTCTTCAAGTTGGAACAACCCCCTTTTACAATTTTGAAAGAAAAATCATATTCTTGTAAAACTGCCAACCATTTGGCCAACTGGCCCATGGAATTTGGTGATTGAAGAACCTGCTTTGCAAGACCATTGCTGAAGATTATGATGAAGGACTTTCCAGCCACATAATGCTTAAATTTCTCAATGTAGAATACCAAAGACAAAGCATGCTTATCAACCTCATAGTAGCATTGTTTAGTGTCGAGCAATTGTCGAGAAGCAAATTGAATGGGATACATGAACTAATCCTCCCCTTGCTAGAGAAGAATACCTGCCAGAGTATGCTCACCAAACCCAGGAATGATATAGAAAGTCTTTAACCAATCAGGATTGCATAGAATGGGTTCTGAAGCCAGAGCACTCTTGATTTGTACAAACCCATGATCACAATCCTCATCCCAAGAGAAATCAACTCCATCTTTTAATAGCATAGTCATGGGTTGTGTCAAAGCAGCATATTGATTAATGAAGTAGCGATAGTATCCTGCTAGATTGACAAATGAGCATACCTGACGTTTGGTTGTTGGTGGGGAGAGCTTGAGGATAGCTTCTACCTTCTCGGTGTCAGGCTCCATGCCCTCAGATGAGACAATATGTCCCAGTAACCTCCCTTGAGTGGCTCCAATGGTGCATTTATCAGGGTTGAGGTTGCCATTTGCATCATTGACCCTTTGGAAGGCCAACCTAACCTTCATGATGTGCTCCTTACATGCCGAGAATATACAGAAATCATCTAAAAACACCTCTAAGAAAACCCCCAAATATGGAGCCAACACCATCTACATAAATCTTTGAAAGGTAGCATGAGCATTGGTCAGGCCAAATGGCATTACTTTGAATGCAAACGTCCCCCAAGGTGTGGCAAATGTGGTTTTAAGCACATCCTTCTCAGCAATTCTGATTTGATAAAACTCGGAGTAACCATCACAGAAAGTATACATCTCATGACCACTTACCTTCTCAAGAATTAGGTCTTGAAAGGAAAGAGGATGATGGTTGCTCTTGGTGGCTGCATTGAGTTTCTTATAGTCTATGTAGACTCGCCACTTGTTGTTTTTCTTTGGGGTGACTACCACTCGTGAAACCCATTCAGTATTGTGAACTAGAACAATAAACCCAGCTTCTACAAGTTTCTGAAACTCTGAGCACAAAGCATCAGTCTATAGGGACCCTAATCTCCGATACTTCTAAGCCACAGGCTTCGCATCAGGCTTCAGCTCTATCTTGTGCTCTATGGCAGTCACATGGCAAAGGTGGCAGTAGCTAGTTGCGAAGAGGTCAGGGAAATCTTTGAACATTTGTAGGAACTCATCTTTGTCACTTGGCGTGAGGTCTGGGGAAAGCATAGATTCAAGTTGTTGAGGACTAGCTATTACCTTTTCTGCAGGTGGCGGGGTCGGAGACACCCCCATCATGTAAACTTCCTCCTCTGAGAACTCCTCCCCCCTATCTTATTCTTCCATTGATTGAGACACCAAGGATGAGAGAGTATCACTGTCTTGCTCCTCTCCTTCTTCTAGTTCAGTGGCACATAGTTGTGCCGGAATCTTCTCCTTAGAAGCAATAAAAGACATGTGTCCTGTCTTCCAATAGCTGACTACATCACTCTTTCGTAACCATGGTCTCCCGAGTATGGCTGGGTAACTACTGCCAGTATCTTCGATGTCCACCATAAAGAAATTGACGGTGGTGTTCAACCCATTGACAGTGATGGGCAAATCCTCAATGACTCCCAGGGTGGCGAGTCATTGACCATCTACTACCTTGATTTGAGTGGAGGAACGCCTTGTGCATTTCAAAGTCAATTTCTTCATGATATGGGGCACCATGATATTACATGCAGCTCCCCCATCGACATACACACTTTTGACATGAAAATTATCTATGATGACATCTACTGTATTGCATGCTGATCAATTTCTTCAGAGATAGAATAGACCTCTCGTACCTTTCCCTTTTTCTTGCTCCTCCTTGTTGAGAGCCCTTGTTGCAGCTCACGTCTCACCTTAGGGCTTAATGCTATTAGTTGAGGAAGCGTGATGCTCAAAGACCGATGAGCAAGGTCTTGAATGACCAAATAGTCCTCTTGCCCTGAGCCGATAAGAAAATCCAAGGGTGACCACTTACTCCTACGAGATCTTTTAGTCTTCTTTGTTGGTGGGTCTACCATCTCAGCATCAGAGGGTTCTGAGAAGGACACCTTCTTCCTGGGGCAGCTCGGTCCATGGATTGGAGAGGGGTCCGAGGTGGTAAGGCTTCTTTTCCCGAGTCAAGGTTCTCTACATCAGAATCCTCGATGCCTGATTCACTTAGAAGATTCACCCTTGGAATATTGGGGCATCTCATGTGCTAGCACCATAGTTTCTGGATTCTCCCATTTAAGCTTGAGGCAAAAGTCGTCACTTGCAGGTACACATTCTCCGGCTCCTCTTCTTTGTTGAAATACTCAATCATCGCTGCTATTAACCTTGGCCAGCTTTGACGAATGTCTTCGGCCTGCTTCTCATACCACACTTGAGCCAAACCCTCTAGAAATGTGGGAAGAACCAATAGCCATCTATCTTCAGTAAGAAAGTTGAGAGAAACACAACGGCACTTGAAGGCCACAAGATACTCATTTGGATTTTCTTCAACCCGTCCATAGAACATGGGAATGTCAGCCATGCTTAGAAAATGGAAAAGAGAGACAAAATGAGGCTAACAATGGAAAGAGATAGCTTGAACTAAAAATCAGGTGAAGATACATCCACAAAGCACACATAGGCAAGGTAGGGTGTGATTGGTGTATTATGAAATACTACATGGGAAGAATCTTCTGCATAGAATAGCTCATAGACAATCTTAAAAGGACCAACCCTCATGATATCACATCCATCTTTACAAGCAAGTATTAGAGACATGGCACTACATGAGGTTGTTCATCAAGGCAAACAAGAATGCCATGACAAATGTCAACACTTGGAGAGCTTGCACATCACCTTCAGCTTCTTCCAGTTCTTGTAATCGCCATGCTATTTCTTCAAGGGGTGTGCGGTCTGGCATTGTTCTTTTGAGCAATATCCTTGAGGACCTTTCTAATGATCTTCCGAAGTCGGTAAACTCGTATCAAATATGCCCAACACTTAGTTTCATGATGACCACAACCTTTGTATTCCTTACAAATGATCACCCTCATTCATGGCTTGCAGCTTTGTTAGGGCGGTGCTTCCGCTCGTTTCATGCGTGATTGAAGTACAAGCTTCACGTGCCAAGAAATCAGCAACTAGATTTTGAGCTCGAGGGATATGCTAAATTTTTACCTCTTCAAATTGTTGGCAAAGTTCCAATGCTTGTTGATGTCATGGAACCAAGCCTTCGCTTTGCGCCTTCCACCTTCCACTAACTTGTTCACACACGAGTTGAGAATCTCCTTGTACATCAAGTTGCTTCCCGCATATGTTGCCCTATGCTCATCATGAGGCGAAGTGTCAGTAATATGAGGTGGGATCTTCAAGAGGAACCGTTACGAATGCATGGAGTGATGGTGATAGTATCCCTCCAACCTTACCTCATGAGGCCGTGGAGGAGGAGGTGTTTGATGATATGGTGTGTGATTTATATGTCCATCAATCCTTAGGTAGGGATGATAGCATGGAGCAAGATGATCTTTTTACCGCAGCATTGACTCCACTATTTGAGGGGTGCACATTCTCTATTCTATGTGCCTCCCTTGAGTTACTAAACTTGTAGACCATGTATGGATGGAGCAATGCAAGTTTGAATGCATTACTCAAGTAAGATTTAAAGCTCATTTAAAGTCTATTTTGCAAACATGGTGAATTATGCTAGTGGGTCAATTACTCGAATGCTTTTTCTAATTTATGGTCTTCACATGCAGCCTATTGTGTAAATTGCTTCCAAGGGAGAATAAATTGCCAACCTCAAGAGATATGGCAAGGCAACATGTGATCTCTCTTGGAGGATTAGATTACAAGCGCATCCATGCATGCGTCAATGATTGTGTCCTGTTTCATGGACAACATAAGGATACAAGAGAGTGTCCTACTTGTGGAGAGGCAAGATATAGAGCAGATCTCAAAACTTTGGATGTGCCTCATAAGGTTCTATGACATTTTCCCATAATCCCTCGCATCCAACATATGTTCAAGTGCAAATCCATTGTAGAACTCATGTCATGGCATTCCTCCCATCAATCAACCGATGGCAAGTGGAGAACTCCTACAAACACTCCTACGTGGAAGCATATTGAAGACACCTAGCCAAGCTTCAAGGAAGAACCTAGGAGCTTGAGACTTGGATTGGGTATGGATGGTGTGAACCCATTTGGTCTCAAAAGCACCTCTTACAGTGTATGGCTAGTGATATTGGTGAATTTTAATCTTCCACCCTCTATGGCGATTAAGAAAGGACATGTTATGTTATCTCTTCTAATTCCAGGGAAACATAAAGTCAAAAATCCTGATATTTATTTGGAGCCTTTGATTGACGAGCTAGTAGGAATGCCATGACATGAGCTTTGTAATGGATTTGCACTTGAACATATATTGGATGTGAGGGATTATGGGAAAATGTTGCAGAATCTTACGAGGCACATCCAAAGTTTTGAGATCTGCTCTATATCTTGTCTCTCCACAAGTAGGACACTCTCTTGCATCCTTATGTGGTCCACGAAACAGAACGCAATCGTTGACACATGCATGGATGCATTTGTAATCTAATCCTCCAAGAGAGGTCACATGTTGCCTTGCCATATCTCTTGAGGTCGGTAATTTGTTCTCCCTTGGAAGCAATTTACACAATAGCCTGCACGTGAAGACCATAAATGAGAAAAAGCATTCAAGTAATTGACCCACTAGCATAATTCACCATGTTTGCAAACTAGACCTTAAAGCTTACTTGAGTAATGCATTCAAACTTGCATTGCTCCATAAATGGTGTTCTGCAAGTTTAGTAACTCAACGGAAGCACGTAGAATAGAGAATGTGCACCCCTCAAACAGTGGAGTCGATGCTGCAGTAAAAAGATCGCCCTGCTCCATGCTATCATCCCTACCTGAGGACTTATGGATATATAAATCCCGCACCATATCATCAAACACCTCCTCCTCCATAGCCTCATGAGGTAATGGTGGAGGGCTACTATCACCATCACTCCATGCATCTATAATAACAGTCCCTCATGAAGATCCCATCTCATATCACCAACGCTTCGCCTCCTCACGACGAGCATAGGGCAACATATGCGGGTGTGGCACTGCATCCTGTATCATATTAAAAAAGGATCATATATCAAACACATGAACACCCATAGCTATCTCAATCAACCTTACTCTTTAACAC